>NC_056733.1:976354510-976469510 GCF_019279795.1 Protopterus annectens | reverse complement strand
GTATTAAAGAAACTGCAAATTGACATTTAAATAACAAACTCTCTTGGTGTTTTTTTCTCATCACCTGATAGCAGTGAGTCAATCAAAGTGTATCACAAGAGCATAAAGCTCATCAAATATATAATATTAAAAACAGAAAAACTGAAAAAACTGTTATTAAGGGAAAATACACAAATATATTCACCAGATATAAGATAAAGACACAAAGTTAATCAAATGCTGCCCCTGCTTATTATAACGGACTTACTATCAGGAAAATATTTTTCTTTGATATAAAAATACACATATTTCTACATAATTATTCAAAAAACTTCCTCAAGATAGTTCATTACATCCTGGTGGTATCATCACACCCAAATTAATAATACATTTCTGTTCTTTACTATCTAAAATTGTATGTTTCTACTTCTAAGTCTATATTAAATCATCGAATGTTCACGTTGTCTAACAGCATTTCATCTGCAATGACATTCATGGAACCCCCCACACCCCCACTAATCATATATACCAACTCCGAGATTGCACTACAGTGGGGAAAGGGCAAATTTCTTGATCCATACCTTGATGCGATCTCACTCAGAACAGTTGGACAAATGGCATGTTCAAAGAAGTAGTAATAGGGGCCACCACTTTTTTGTAATATGAGGGGCAGAATGGATTTTATTTATATCAATAAATGAAAAGATGGCTCCCTTGTGTTTTGACTGATGTTTATATGAAGCATTTTTTTCCCTTTTGCAAATGTATATATTTGAATATGTTTATGTATTGATGCGAGCCTGTCTTGTGATGCAATATGGTTGACCCACTGCTATCAGGTGACCAGCAAAAAGCACCAAGACAGTTGGCCAGATTCTCGAATGCAAAATATCCATGCAGGAGCAGCATAGCCACTCCTGCATGGAATATGGCCACCAAGTGATCCAGGAACGTGCCGTGTTGATGTGCACAAGCAAGCCAACACTGTTCCTGCATGGAAACCTGTGCAGATGCTAATTACCTCATTTGCTGGTGAAAACCATGCAAATGAGGTAAAATAGCGATCCAGGAAGCAGGTAGGTAACCGTGCAGGAACAGTGTAAACTGCAGAAATGTATTTGGCTTCTAGCCAAATATTTTTCTGCAGAAATGAAAATGGAGCCATGACAGCTCCAATAAAAGCATGTACCTTAATCTGTAGGCATGCCATTGGCCAACTATATGCCCATTGGTATATTAAAGTGTTTAATATTTAAAAAATAAAAGTTTATTCTTTTTTGGCCGATCTCGGATGTTCAAGCATAGGGTTAACGCTGCGCAAACGGGATCGTGGGAAAAATAAAAAAAATAAGTTGAAATGTCCATTTTAGGGGAAAGTAAACCTGCATTTTGCCATTATAGTCAATGACAAGTAGAATAAAACCAATGGCAGGGAGCAGTGGCTGCTAATGGGGAAGGGTCATGTGTAGTGCACTAACTATGGATTAAGGCAGTGGGGTATGTTAATGAGGGGACTTATACTGAATCACAAAATTCTAACTGTGTATGTGTTCTAACACCATTGTGTTGGCAGGAGGAGCAAGTAACATGAAAAGGGGGTGTGTCATGCTTGCTCTAAGTACATTGGAGCTCCGTTGCCCGGGCTTGTGCTTAGCTAAGCACAGCTAAGCAAGGGGGTGTGTCTGAGGCTGTATACTCTTATTCCATGAACTAAGGAGCATGTTTGCGCCCAGGGGAGGGGCATTTCTTGCTGTTTACACGAGCTAAATGGGTCTGCGTGGTGCGCTGGAGGTTAAACAGGAAGGATATAGGAAAAAAAAAGGAAATAGCAGAACAAGGGAAATGCAGTACAAATCAGCAATATGGGACTCCTGCAACTCACAATGGGCCATGCAAAGCACACAGTAATACAGCTAGCAGGTGGCTGCATAGCTGAAAATGGGAGAAGATGTAAGTAAAAAATAATTAAAGAAAGGGCAACAGCTGAATAAAGGCAATCATGCACAAATTACCAGTAATGCCTCTAACTCTCAAAGTGGCCAAAATAAAGCCATGAGTAATATAGGTAGCAGCTGGAATGTATTATAGTCAGCCAATCATACAGGCAGCATCTGCAGCACAACAGTATAAAGTATGGAAACACCTTATAGTTTGTTTTTTTCCCACAAACTCTGTACCATTGGTGTACACATGAGGGGGATTTTTAACTGGAAAAATGTTAGGGGCTGCTGTTGCTTTGATCCATCAGTATGTGCTAGAGGCTGAGGGCGGTGAGGAGGATAATGCTGACAACCGGCCCAAACTGAGGAGGAGGAGGAGAAGAGTGTTCAGCCCCAGGGTAACCTACCAGGGACTACATGATCTGCAGATAGCAGAGCACTACAGGGTGGACAGAAACATACTTTAGCAAATCACTGAGCTGTGCTGGCCTCAACTCAGACCTATAGCCAATAGATGGAAACCCATCCCAGTGAATATCAAGGTATGTGTAGCCTTAAGAATTCTAGTTACATGTACTTTCCAAAGACCTACTGGGAACATCATGGGGGTCTTACAGGCCTCTGCATCCAGGGTGATCCACCAGTTCCTGGATGCCATGCTACCACATGCCGGTGAGCACATTTACTTCCCCAACACCCATGAGGAGAGGACCAGCAATATGCGTCTCTTCCACCATGTAGCAGAATACCTGGAGGTACTGGGTGCCATAGACTGCACACACATCCACATCAAAACACCACCTGCTGAACAGGGTAGGGTCTACATAAACCGCAAGGACTTCCCCTCCATCAACTGCCAGGTCATGTGCAATGCCCAGGGCATTATCATGAATGTGTGTGCTGGCAGCCCTGGAAGCTATCACGACTCCCACATCTGGCATTTGTCACAGCTGTATCAGGCATTTGCCAGTAGGGGCATTCCGTATGGCCTTCTGGTGGGGGATGCTGGCTATGCACTGGAGCCGTGGATGATGACACCCCTATCAGAAATGCACACACACCCACACAAGAACTCCATAATGAGGCACACACACAAACCAACATCATTATAGAGCATGTGTTTGGGATGTTCAAGTCACAGTTTAGCTGCCTTGGCATATCTGGAGGAGCCTTGCAGTACTATCCAGTCACATGTGCACACATGTTCATAGTATTTGCCATGCTACACAATTTGATCCTGTGGAAACAGCTACAGTAGGAACAGCCAGCACAGGGAAGAACCACACAGCCCACCACCATTGCCAAGGTCCCCACAAGCACAGTGGGACTCACAGGGGGAGGCCATTGAGCCTGCTCCTGTAGACAGATGGAGGCGTGCCCAGTCTGCTCATGCTTTGGCAAAGAGGCAATGCATAGTACGCACACTGACACTGTAGGGACCCCAGGGACTAACACCTCTCTCTCTGACTCACACACACAGTAAAATGGACACATCACATTATCTGTAACTTACCATGTATAGGCAGTGTACTGTGTGCATCCAACATAGGCGGCCCTCAAGCACCATCCTCACAACTGCTGCAAGCACAAGGTAAGTCAGTCTTCTTAACAATAAATGAATGTAATAGTATGTTCTGCTAGCATATCTATGGTAATGCTGCATGCATGCAAGGGAATGGGGTGGCCTACTGGGATAGCAGCACACAACTGACACCTATGTGGGACACCAGGAAATGTCTGGCCAAAACTGACCTCCACACACTATGCAGTAGTACCCAAGGTGGCAAATGCTACTGCAGTATATGTGTGCGGACAACTAACTGGCGGATCATAGGTCACAGGCATGGATGTCAGGGTGGAGGTCCCATAACCACCCCTCACACCCACACAGCAAATCAGCTGTAGAAAACCACAGAGAAATGTCTGGTAAAGGCACACAAATGGTGTCAATGTTGAATTAATCCCCTACAGACTCACACAGTCATAGCACAGCAAGACCCACAGTTGCAATAAGGCTATGAAGGGTAAGAAGTCTGAAACTCAAATGTATGCCAGCACAATCTGATCTGGGCTCTTTACTAATATGCCTCCAGTTCCCAAGACAGGGCACAATAGTACAGCAAACAGCACCAAAATGTAAAGCAAGTATCAGCACAGTCTGTGCAAATGTGTACAGTTGACAGGTGAGCCCCCCATATACCCATACAAATGCAGTGACATATATGTTTGCAAAGAAACAGCAGCATAGCACACATTGGCAGGGCTGTACCAATACACATGAAAACATGTTGCCTGTCCACAATATGCAGGGATCAATGAGCTATGTGTATGTGTATGTGTGGTTAATACTGTCTGGATCTGTCCATCACGTTCTCCTGGCAGTCATCTTGTAGTGCCCTAGGTACAGTGCTGCCTTTGACAGGGCCATGTACAGATAACTGCAGGGCCAACTGTTATGCATGTCAGTGACACCCACTGCTCTGCCACTGACATACCTGGAAGTCACAGTGCTATGTGGAATATACTAAACATATTAGTGACATCCTGAAGGATGTGTAGCAGAGGTGCCAGGGCTTTTGTGAATATAAGTGCTTTGTGGTACTGTTGCTAGTGGTCATTCTCAATAATCCTTTTTCTTATGTATGCTTTTACAAAGAATGGACATGCCTGCACAGTTGAATTCAGTCTGTATACACACCCATAACTCCCAGCCTCTAACAGCAAGATGTCTGAACAAGGGCAGAAATAAAAGTGGAGCAAAGGCACAATGATAGGTGTGTGCTGTAAATATTGCCCTTACATACTGAGAAAGTTGGTAAGATGAAGGGTTTGCAGTAGTGGGAATGGTCTGAAGGTTATGAATTCTGAAACAGTAATGTCTGTATTATTTTGGAACATCACACTTCAATTATAAGTAAATAACTTGCCATAAAAACACAAGTTTACGTAGAAAGGATGAAACCTCTAGGCAAACACCTGGATATCCTGCCAAAAAATGTACAAGTCAGACGTATGCACACACAAGGATATGATATGTCAGGTTAGAAAGATACCACACAAGCAGGAGATCACAGCCAGTATATCACCAAGTTGCTGGACTATTTACATAGCTGTGTGTCATTACTACACTGGCTGTAGCCACACCTCACAAATGGCTTTGTTGAGCAAGAATTTACATAGCTGCCCTCATAATATTGGTCTATGCATCATACAACTAGTATTCCTCTGGTAAAGTACTGTGATGATCTGAGAATGTCTGGCACTAGGTAATGACAGAATACATTGCAGTTTCAGACTACATATATGTCAAAAAAATGTCTGCTAAACAAAACAGGTACCCTGAGGAAAGTCCTGTGTACTCCTGAGAGGTATGGCTGTAGCACACAAAATCCTGGACTGAAGTATACTTGTCTCTGGAATGGAGTCCTATAGAAGGTCACACTGGGCATGCTCCTACACTTAGAGAATTACAGGACATGTTGGAACCCACATTGAAATATATGACTATATTGTGTATATATGCACATGCATACAGACAGCTATGTACATCTCAACTGTCCCCCCCCCACACACACACATCAGGCAGAATTATCCTCAGTTAGCTGTAGGTGGCCCATATGTGATATAACTGCATATGTTACATGAGATACATACACATATATATGGAGAAAGATAACATATGTCAAGCATGCACACACATAGATATGGGGAACTGAGAGACAGACAGTGATACAGAGAAAAACACAGGGGGACACAGACAGAGTCACATACATGGATACCCTGAATGGCATACAGTGATGTCATGCTGTGGACAGTGGCATACCAGTTGTAAACAGTTGCACGTGCCAGTGTAAAAGGTGAGCCCCATTGTGTAACAGGACTGAGTTTGAGTTTATAATATCACATCACCCGCCTGTGTGTGTGTGTGTGTGTGTGTGTGTGTGTGTGTGTGTGTGTGTGTGTGTGTGTGTGTGTGTGTGTGTGTGTGTGTGTGTGTGTGTCTCCATAGGACCAAGTATTAGGAGACTCTTCCCATTCAGTACACTTCACAATGCCCTACTTCACTTGATCTGCTGGTTTCATTCACCTTAGAAGTACCATTGGACACCAATCACCTGTATAAGCTCTGTAGTGCATGCAATAACTGCGTAACACTATAGTACAAATAACTGGAGAGGTAAGGGTTCTAATCTCAATACTGGCAACTGTGTGTGTGTGTGTGTGTGTGTGTGTGTGTGTGTGTGTGTGTGTGTGTGTGTGTGTGTGTGTGTGTGTGTGTGTGTGTGTGTGTGTGACAGTTGTGTATGTGAGAGTGAGGGTGTGTGTGTTTGTTTGTAGGTGAAACAGTTTTAGGCCATTCCCACCCACAACACTTCCCAATGCCCCACTTTATCAGGCCTGATGAGGTCATTCCCCTTATTGGCACCTTTGGTGAGTTGCCAGCCCAGTAAGCTCTGTAGCATGTGTGATAACTCCATAACAATATAATAGAAACCACTAGCTAGACAGAGGTTCTAATCTCAGATCTGGCAAATGAGTGTGTGTATGTTTGTAAGAAGTATTTTGATAAGTTTCCCACCCACTGCCCTACTTTATCACTCCTGCTGATGTCATTCCCTGTATCAACACCTTTGGCCAGTTGTCAGCCCAGTAAGCTGTGTAGCGCATGTGATAACTGTATAACACTATAGTACAAATAACTAGATAAGCAGGGGTTCTACTCTCAGATCTGGCAAATGTGTGTGTGGGTGTGAAAGTGTGTATGTTTGTAGGGAGAAGTATTTTGATAAGTATCCCACCCACTGGCATACTTTATCAATCATGCTGATGTCACTTCCCTTATAAGTTCATAGGTGTGTAGTAAGCTAATGGCCCTTGAGCTGTTACAAGCCTAGCCCATAGAAGTGCCCTGCCATTGTGCCACCCAACATTGGTTCCCAGTGCCCCATCAAGTAGTCACTAGAGTGATCCCTGGGGTGAACTTTCTATTACCCATTCACTCATCAAGATCTCTCTAGAACAGGGTCATCTAGGTGCTTTGCTTGACATATATATGTGCAGTTTATGGGTGAGGAACCTGTCCCTCCAGCATGTTGTGTTGATTGTGATAATGAGGCCAAGGTTCCTGCAGTGTGTGCTGCAAAGAGATTGGGATTTCTTTAGATGTAGCATTTGCAAAAGAACTGGGTCAGACATGGCTTTGCAAGTCAAGCAGAGATCACCTCTAAGTAGGTGATATGAGACAGAAAATAGCTGGAGTGTTTTGAGTCTGTCTGTGTAGGACATGTGTTCAATGCCTAGGATCCTCATTGTGAGGTACTTCTGTGGCCTCTCCAGCTGTTACAGGTGTCTAGTGAGGTACATGCCAAATAGGCCATTATACTTAATTATTGGTGTAATGAGGGAAGAGTACACAGAGACAATGATCTCTTTCTTCCTGGATGCAAAACCCTAGGTAATGAGGTGTGCCACATAGAAGGATTTCTGACCATAGTGGCAATGTGGTGGTTAAAGTAGAGGTTGCTGTCAACCTGTGTCCCCCGATCTCTTATAATGTCTACAGTATTCAGTGGGCTCCCATCGATTTGGTACTTAGTGGGGATTGGGATTTTACCAGATGGGCTGATAATGCATTTTGTGGAGTTAAGCTTCAGGCCATGGTTTCCACACCAGTCAGTGGTCTCAGTGAGGCCTTTCTGTAGGATGTCTGCATCACTTGTGGAGTTAATGATGGCTCCCAGCTTGCAGTTGTCTGTGAACTTGGTCATCCAGAGTTCCTTTGTGTTGGCCTGGACTACTGAGAAGTAGATGCTGAACAGGAGAGGACCCAGGACTGATCCCTGTGGGACTCCACTTGTGACTGGCTGGCAGTCTGACTTGGAGCTCAATACTTTCACACTGTGTGTTCTGTCTGTGAGGCAATTTGCAACCTCCCCTAGTGATATAAGGGTTGATGCCTAGTTTGGTGGGTTCATCCATAATTCCTGACTGAGGAATGGTATCAAGAGCCTTTGTCAGATTGATGTAGGCTGTATGCAGTGCCTTACTGTCATACACAGCCCTGGTGACTGACTCAAAGACATCAACCAGGTTGAGCAGGCATGATCTCCCTTTCACAAAGCAAACTGTGTGGGGTCCTGAGTTAGGAGATTACCTATATGTTTGTCAATCAGGTCCCCGATGATGCACTCCATAGCTGTACATATCAGACATGTCAGGCTACTGGAGTGATAATTCCCAGGGTCTGTAGTTGCCACACCTTTATGGAGAGGAATGACTGTAGCAGTGCACCATGTGGGAGGGACAAAGCTTGAGGTGAGGCTGTGACTGAACAGGGCACACAGATGTGGTGACAGGTATATTTGTAGTTCATGTAGAATACAGCCAGGTATAATTTGGGGCCCCATGGAAGCTGCATTCTTGCCTGTGGACAATACAGGTGTAACCTGGCAGCAGTAATCCTGGGTGCCTGGCATTTTGATTGTTCCTCAGGGGGTGAGAGGGGTAAAGCTGACACTGAATGTGTTGGAAAGAATGTTGGCAATATCTGTTGGCTCAGTATAGGAGGTAGCAACATGCAGTAACTCAGAGCACTGCTGGGTATTGGCGTGGAGGTTCTGGTTATCACTAACAAAGGTTTTGTGATTGTTGTCAGTGTCTGTTGCAATTCTGTCATTATAGGTGGCTGTAGATGATTTCATGAGGGAACTCAAGTCGTTGTTGAGGCTAATAAGGGAGTTTCACCACTCTTGGGACTCCACCTTTTTCTGCAACAGTTTCTTCCTTCTGTTGTACAGGTTATTAATGGCAGGGGACCACCAGATTGGCCTCCAGTGTTTGGAGGAGAGTGTCATGGTTCTGTTGGTTATGGCTAGTTCCATGCATTGCTGTACATGTTTGTACAGTGCATTTGTGTATGATTCGGCTGTCATGCGGGTATTTTCCATTGGCATGGGTTCTGGGAAGTTAGCCACCTCTGTTCTTATAAGTCCAAAGTCTGCTTTGGAGAAGTTTTTCAAGGTGGTTACCTTTGAGGGGGCTATGGGTGACATGTGGATTTCCATGGTAATTACTCTATGTTGGATCTGACCAGGTAGCAAATGACTACTGCTGTCAAGCAACAGTCCCATATGTTAGTAATCAACACAGGTCAAGGACATTGCTTCCTCTACTGGGTGTCAGAATTAACTGGTCAGGGCATTGGAACTGATGAATTCCAGGAATGGTTGGGCCAGAGTATTGGTGCTTGAGTATCTTACCCAGTTAATGGAGGGGTAGTTGAACTCTCCTAGTATGAGAGTGCTGGGTTGGACTTTGATAGATTCCAGGGTGTTGAGGAATGTGCATTGAGAGTCTAGGGACATGAATGTGGACCTATAGCAGGCTATGACCTGGATTGCACTATTACCCAATGTCAGTTGTACGTGAAGTATCTCAGATGCATTATGCTGGGATACTACTCTGGATGTGTGCATATCCATTATTAATATGGAGACACCACCACCTTTGTAGCTGTGGTCCATGTTTTGGGGCTGACAGGTGTGGAATGAGTTATAGGCTGGTAGTGCAGGGGTGTTGGCTGCTGTTGTAAACCAGGTCTCCGTTACAACACAAATGTCAATGTTCTCCATTTTGAGGAGTGCTTCAAGTGGCTGCATCTCAAGATGTAGATGTCTAGAGTTGAGCAGCATGACCGTCAGATTGCATATATGTATAGCTGTTATGGTGGTAATTTGAATTGGAACACCAACTAAAAAGGCACTATAGTGGTGGCAAGACACTTAGTCAGTACCTGGACACCCAGGGGTGACAGATGCAGGCCATCTCTGTCAGGCCATTGCAGTCTGTCAGTCATGTCATCCCAAGCAGACAGATACCGGATCCCATAAGAGTGACACCAGACACTTAAGCCAATTGTTGAAGTCAATCATTTGTTGTTTGTACTGAGGTATCATTCTGGGTGACAGTAGTATACTGCTCAGGGCTACTGTCATACCTGCCTGGCCCACATAATCTGAGAGCTCCGCCATGTCTCATAGAGGTGTGTGTCTCTGGTCATTCACACACACGTGGACAATGATAGAGTGATACTTGCAGCTGTTGTGGAGTGACTTGACTGCGTGTGTCATGTGTTGGATTCTGGCACCTGATAGGCAGCTGACTGTTACCTCCTCCATGTTCAGCTTAGTGAGTGGGACATCTGTGTGCCTCACTATTGAGCTGCCTATAATTACTGTATCAGGCAAGGTGGTTAGTCTTTGGGGCTTAGGTTGAGGGGCACACTGTGAAGTTGAGATATGTGTGCTGTGGTTTGTGCTCTGTTGTGGTTGTTGAGTGGGTGTCTGTCTTGGTGGTCTCTGCTGTTTGGGTATATGTCTATTGAATGCCTCTGTGAAGGTGGGTGTGTGGTTATTGTTTGTATGTCAGAGCTGTGATAGTGGGTGTTCTGGAGGGGTATGTGTTCCATGTGGTGTGTTGCAGGTGTTGACCCTTCTCCTCTTGACCAGCTAGTCCAGTCTTCACTGGAGAGTGCATATCTTCCAATTCGGTGATCTAGGGGTATCTCTCACAAGTCTGAGTGTTGGGAGTTTAGAGGAGAGAGTTTTCTGTCTACATGAGGCAGTTGCAACAGTCCCTCAGAATGCCCAAGTGCACCAGGTTAATGGGCAAAAGCACAGAGAGCTGCACTTTAATCATGCCAGGAGTGGTGGTCATAACTACTATGTACTGGAGCTAATTCCATGATGAATGACTACTGCTGATGACTGACAGGTATGCTAGAATAGTTGATAAAAAAACCTGTTGAAGTGCAAAGCTATTAGGCTATTTGAAGTGTAGGAAAGAAAGAACTAGCAAGGTCTAAGGGAAAAACTGAATGCAGACTTTCTGGCACCTGCAACAGTTTACCTCAGCTGTGCAGTTATCAGCACTTTTGGCCAGTTGTCAGCCCAGTAAGCTCTGTAGCACGTGCAATAACTGCATAACACTATAGTGCAAATAACTAGATAGGCAGGGGTTCTGATCTCAATACTGGCAAGTTTGTGTGTGTGTGTGTGTGTGTGTGTGTGTGTGTGTGTGTGTGTGTGTGTGTGTGTGTGTGTGTGTGTGTGCGTGCGTGTGTGTGCATGTGCGTGTGTGTGTGTGTGTGTGTGTGTGTGTGTGTGTTTGTGTGGGAATCATATAATGTGTGTGTAATACCATTTTGAGTTGTGTACCACCCTGTAAACTTCTCATCGCCTTACTTTACTTTACCTTAGAAGTACCTTGGGATGAGGTGAAATCATGTAAGCTCCATGGAACATCTGATAACTTTGTAATACTGTAGTAGAAATAACTAAACAGATAGGGGGTTCTAATCTTATTAATGGCAACTGTTTGTGTCTGTGTGAGAATCATATACTGTGTGTGTTATACCATTTTGAGTTGTGTACCACCCTGTACACTTCCCATCACCCTACTTTACTAGGCCTCCTGATCTCATTCACCTTAGAAGTACCTCAGGACTAGATGAAATCATGTAAGCTCCGTGGAGCATCTGACAGCTGCATAATACTGCAGTAGAAATAACTAAATAGGTAGGGGTTCTAATCTCACTGCTGGCAATTATTTGTGTTTGTGTGAGAATCATATATTGTGTGTGTTATACTATTTTAAGTTGTGTACAACCCTGTAAACTTCCCAGCACCCTACTTTATTAGGCCTGCTGATGTCATTCACCTTAGAAGTACATTGGGTCTAGGTGAAATTATGTAAGCTCTGTGGCGCATCTAATAACTGTGTAACACTATAGTAGAAATAGCTAGATAGGTAGGAGTTCTAATTTCAATACTGGCAAATGTGTGTGTTTGCATGTCTTTGGGTGAAGACCATATCCTGTTTAGCTGATACCATTTTGATTTGTGGTACTACACAAGACTGAGGTGACATGTCTGAAGGCTACATGTCTATGACAAGGAGTATGTATGCAAGGTCACACTGTCTGACAACAGTGTCCCTCATATACTGTTGCATGCATACATACCTGATACATGTACATATAAAGCTGTACCTTTCCTATGACATGGTCAATGTATTCTCAATCTGCCATACTCCCTCTTGGGAATGTCTGCAGGGCCACTGCCTGCAGACGCACAGACACCTGGAACACAAACAGAATACAGTATGTCAGACTACATTCAGTCAGTGGTACTAACAGCAATAATGCATCCTGGCTAATAAGGTACATACACCTGTATGTGTACCCATAACAAATGCAATCAGACAACACCTTACAGAGTATTACATAGCTACACTGTACTAGATTCACCCTGTGCATCAGACCCATATTAACATGTTCCTGCATCGATGGTATGGATGACAGGGATGTGGCACAGGTATCATCATATGCACAGGGTGTGGTGTGGGTTTGCCAGTGGCCTAGGCTGGGCCATATGGTTGACATTATGTGTGTGTTTGGAGGGGTATCCAATAGATGGGCTGTGCAGAGGTCCTGTGTGTATCTGGAGGTGACATGTCTGTGATACAGATGTGTGTGTATGTTTGCACACAGTCACACCATGTGGCTGCCCTACACAGGGTTATGTTGGACAGCTGTGGACCATACATGGCAGGGTGTCCAGTTAACCATCTCCAGCCACAGACACAGGAACTGGTCCTGCCAGGGGTATCACTGGCACCACCAGGCCCAAGGCCAGATGCAGTACTGCTTCCTGATGGTGACTGCTGTCTGTTGGATCCATGTTCCTGATGGGACCAGACAGGACCATGTGCCCATGGCCTGCTCTGGTGTGATGTGGACAGCAACCCCCCCTTTGGTAGTGCTGGTATCACTGCCACTATGGGAGTTTGAAGGTGCATGGCCCCATAGACTCTCAGCTGTTGTTGTTGCTGACCCACGTCCATGTGGCTGGGTCTACATTAAATCAGCGAATGCTTTAAATAGTGAATGCTGATTTATCAGCCCTTTAAAAGTGAAAGCTTGAAATCCCGAAGACATGCAACAGCGATTTTTTTTTCCCAGGGAAAGAATCGCTGTTCCACCAAAAAAAAAAAAAAAAACTTCAAAACACTAAATAAACTCCCCCTACTTAAAAATTCAACTCCAAGATTGCACCACAGTGGAGGAAATGGCAAAGTCCCAAAAACGGCCCAGCAATTTTTTTAACCTGGAAAAACAAATTGCTGTTCTGTGTCTTCGGGATTTCAAGCTTTCTCTTTTAAAGGGTTGATAAATCAGCATTTGCTATTTTAAGCATTCACTGATTTGAAATAGACTCACTTGGCCAATGCCCATCTCCCACCATACACTGTAGCATAGACATGCCATGGTTGAGGATTGCCAAATTCTCACCCCACCATCTCTTCATGACCTCAGTATTTTGATGTGTGGCCTCAACAAGGTCATGTATGTTGCCACATAAATCAGGAAGAGTTACATCCACCACCCTGAGTATTTGTCTGGTGTGGCATTCACTACATGCTTGTGCATCCATGACAGCCTGAAACATACATCTGGTGACTCCTGCTGTGGCACTTGTGACAGCGGATTAAAGAGCAGTGGTCCTCCTGCGAGCACCCCTGTCCATCCACATGTGTGGGACCTCACATGCACTCTGTCTATGGCCAGTGTCTATACTCACACCTGCCATAGTCACCACCCTAGCCTGTTCAATGCCACCACCTGCCAACTGTCCATCATCTGTGGCCATTGGTGACGGGGTATGTGTGGGCATTGTCACTGTGTATAGGGATGGTGTGGACAAGAGTGGGATGCCAACCTATGACACAGATTCAGCCCCTGACAACCCCACCTGTACCTCACTATTCCTATCATCATTGTCAGAGTCTGCAGAGATAATGACATCAGTTTCCAAGCGGGAGGGACCACAAGCCCCATTGCCACCTCTGAGGGGAAGACAATATATGTACATAGCTAAGATGGCCTAGTGGTAAATTGCTGTAACTATGGTGTATTGCATCACAGGTTCAAGACTGAGTGCATTAATACCTGCACTTTGAGGTTGGCTGGTACCCACATGCACACATGTGCACACACACACACACACACACACACACACACACACACACACACACACACACACACACTTACAGGTGAGGTGGCACAAATCTGTTACATAGACCACACATTAATCAAATGGTGACATGCATGACACACAGATCTCAACATCATGCATTGCAGCCAGTTTTACTACATGTAACTAACAATATAGAGCTCTGAGATACGTGAGTAGTGTTAGTAGTTGATGGCCCTTCCCCAGCACAGACTGCACCCATGTACACATCATTGCTGTTCACCTGTATAGCACAGTGGCAAGTGCTACAGAGCATACCTCACAACTGTTCAGATCCTCGCAGGATGTGTAGATGGCTGACTCATATGTTTACTCTATTTGTCATAAGCCCTGTGTTTCTCTGTGACATACATGGGGTGATCTGAGGAGTGACATCACTGATTAATGACATACATTTGAGTGCCAGACCTCCAAACCAGCAGTAAATGTATAGTCACACAAGTCCTGTTACACCACCAACCTTCTGAGCTTACAGTGGATATGATAAGTATATACAATCCTGTTAACATACCATGTTCTTATATGAGATGACACTGCAATAATGCATTAAAATATGTTACCTACCTTTCATGTGACATATGACTTGTGCAATCCAATCGACAAACAACCAAATGTGTTACGTGTAAAATATAATGACTGCAATATGTACAATATGGTGGTTGCATAATTGTGCATACCCTTAAAATGATACTTTGTTGAAGCAACTTGTAAGTGACTTACAGCATTTACTCTTCTTGTGAAGGTGTCTATCAGCATGGCAATCTTGACTTGGCATTATTTGTCTACTCTTCCATGCAAAGGTCACCCAGATCTGTCAGATTGCAAAGGCAACTCATGTGCACAGCCCTCGTCAGGTCACACTGAGGTTTGTCTATCTGGTGTAGGTCTAGGCTCTGCCCGGGCCAATCCATAACCATGAGTGTGTTCAGGTGGAGTCTTTCTTAGGTAGCTTTGGGTGTATGCTTTGGGTCTTTGTCATGTTGAAGGCTGACACCCCTCCCCATCCTCAGCATTTTTGCAGCTGCCTGATGGATTTGGACCAGACATGGGTGTTATTTGGAACTGTTCAGAATTCCCACCACCATGACTACAGGCCCAGTTCTGGCTTTGGAACAGCATCCCTACAGCAGGCCACTGCCACCAGTATGATTCACCATGGAAATGTTGGTGTTCAGGTTAAGAGGGGTGTTGCTTGTACACCACACATACCTTTTGGTATTGTGTCTGTGGGGTATATCCATAGTCTCCTTTCACCATGACACATTTTCACACATGCTTTTGGGAGACTTGATGTGCTGTATTGCAAGTTGTATCCACCCCTGGATATTTTTTGGTGTGGGGAAATGCTTCCATCTTCTGACCATACCCCATAGGCATATGCAGAATATGAGAGAGTGTTCTCACATGTAGTACACGACACCAGTACTTGCAAGAGATTTCTGGAACTCCCTCAGTGTTGCTGTATTTCTCCTGGCAGCCTCCCTGACCAGGTTTTGACATATCTTGTCATAATGTTTCGAGGGAAGTCAGGTTCTTTTCAACAATACTGTTGCCCATATTCAGTCCACCTTTTGACAACTGTCCCTACTGTGTTCCATGGTGTATGCAATGCTGTGGTAATGTGGTTGTACCCCCACTCTTGATTGATACCTTTCAAATATGAGATCCCTTTGCTGCTTTGTAAGCTGTCTGCAAGCCATGGCTGTTGCTGTTGCAGGCAGCTGAGTAAATGTCATGATTATCCCACTTGGACAGCAGACTGTTATTTGGTGTTACAGAGAGTGCCTTTACATGATGGCAGGTGTGTACCCAGGTGTGTACCCAAGCACACTGAATGCTGTCAGTAAATCATAAGTTGTTGCAATAAAATATTATTTGAAAGGTGTGCACACATATGCATCCAGCTTAATGTAAAGTTTGTATACTCCATATTTGGTGCCCAACAGATTGATTGGTTTTACAAGTGAATTGTTCATGTCATAGGTCACATTACAGGTTGGAAAAGGTGTAGACTGACATATTGTGGTCTCAATTTGTATGTATATCACAAACATCTGGCATCTTAACAGGGGTGTGTACAGTATATCCACTGTGTGAGAGTAATGTTTCACACATGTCCGTACCTTAGGCCATTTGTCCCCCCCCCCCATTTTATTGGTGTCTGTCCAGAAGTCTTGCACTGACAGGTTGTCAGATATGCTACAAGGATGTCACATTCTCTTCAGATAGTTCCCTGTGGTGACCAGTGTAGTGCAATGCAGTTAACCCCACCACAAGTGAACATGCACATAAAGGAATATTGCTATGAATGACAGTTTTGTGCATGGTACATTGCAAGGCCTTCACAAGCCTGGCGTATTGGCAAACCACAAGAGAACAATTCCATACTCACCAGCTTCAGGCTGCCATCTCCCATGTAGACTGGATAGACCTAGGTAGTTGTGGGAGAGAAGTATTGTCAGCAGACTCACAACTGGCATTGGTACAGGATGGATGCAGAATGTCTGCAAATTTACAGTACAACCCCCAATACTACACAATTTGCTGTCCTTCACTATAGATGTGGACTTCTGTGCATTAGAAAACCCCATCCACAACTGCAATCTGACCTGACACATATACATTGATACTCTACAAATACGGGTCTATATCACGTCAACACCATATGATCGAACTTTTAAAGTTAGAACGTATCAACAGAGATATCCGTGCAGTGCAGATTGGTAAGATTTCCCTTTTCTGCACTGTAGTGCGATCTCAGAGTTGGTATATTTAAAGAGCAGGGGGGGTGCAGCTTAAACCGTTCAGGTAGGTTTTTTCTTTGGTTTATTTTTTTTAATTACATTTTTTAACTTTTAAAAGGTCGATCATATGGGGTCGACCATATGATGTTCAAACTTGTAAAGTTCGATTATGTAATATAGATGCACAAGTACAAGTATGTCTGCTACACTAGTCTAGTAATCTGCACTGGGGCCTTACCTGTACACTCCTCGTCCATTGTCTGGGTGCCACCCACCTCCAGCATGTGGGGGTTTGTAACCTAATGTTGTACTGGGATGGGTGCCCCAAGGTTGTCGAGGAGCTCCTCAGTGGGTGTCAGTGGGGGCTGCATTACTGGGCCCCCATCTGTGGCTGTGCGGTCCCTGGCCACTGCAGCAGCCCTTTGCCAGGCATGATGTATGAGGCCATTTGCACGATGCTGGACCTGCTCGTATGTATGTGCGTGCAGGCCAACATCATTTACCCTGTGGACTAGGTCATTCCACAGGCCAGTCCTCTCCCACAGATGTTGCTGGCTCCAGCCAAACATTATGGCATGGTTATGTAGTATGGCTTCTATGATTATATATGTCTCAGCTGCTGAGAAAGTAGACCTTTGCTGATCCAACATTGTACCTGGAGGACATAAAAAGGGAAACACATCACAGGACCTCATATATTTGGCAACAGTATGTACAGAACCTGCACAGCTACATTGAATACCAGTAGCCACCACTCACAACCACAACATACCCCTGTAATCTATCAGCACTGTATCTGCTTGCATTGCACTGCTGGTCCTGATGTATCATGTTACCCCCAATGAGGGCTAGTTAATTTCATAATCCTCTGCTCCTCATTTATGTCTGTGTAGAGGGATGACATTAGCTGTCTTCCATGTGGATGGGGTGTGGATGGTGCCAAAGCTTGGTGTTACTACAGTTTGTAATGGAGCTGGGAGCACATGTCTGAGTTCATGTAGGATGTGGACAGGGATGTTATCAGGTTCCACGGATACTTGTTTGTTGCCTTTCAGCAGGCAATATGTACCTGCTCACTGGTGATGAGGGGAGGGGTGTGGGTGCTGTGCATATCCACCTATAGTGATGCTGAGCCAGGGAGGATGTTTGCCTAAAACTATCTGCAGCAGGTTGGCTATAGCTATGTTGTGTGTGTATGTGGTCTGATTGACCACCATTACAGGGTGGGTTGGTATGTTGCCTTTGAGAATGCAGACATATGTGAAGATGGCCTTGTGATTGGCCTTGGTGGATGTGTCCAATTTGTACTCATAGTTAGCCTTACAGTAATCCACCTGGGACCTTATATGCTTGTTCATACAATGGCTGACTTGATGCCAAGTTGGTGCCTGCTCCTACTTTGCCCTGTACAGCCAATATAGGGACCAAGTCTGTGGTTTGTGTATTGCTGCTGTCCAGCAAAGGGGATTACTCTACTTTGGTGGAGGCAGGTTTTCCGAGTAAGTTATTGCTGAGTCCATACAGTTATGTTTGTGTTCATATAGCTGTTTGTAGTAGGCATGGGCATACAATCATAACACAGTTGGACACCTCTCCAGTTTCAAACAGATAATCATGCTTATTGTAGTACCCATGGCTGTGTCAGGGCAATGCAACAACCAGTATCTGTCAAAATGTCACTCTGTTGGATGCACAGTAACTAAAATTACACGTGTACAATATGTACAGCGTATTTAACTGACATTTTGCATCCCATGTGTGTTGTTATGAGGCAGGCAGATACACCTACTCATACTGACATGTGCACAGGTAATACCTGATGTACATTTCTGTTCTATGTCAGTATGGCACACTGTATTCACACTCTTGCTGCCCAGTCATCACTCTCAACCTGTTAGAGCAGGACATCTGTAGGACACCACACATACATGGGGGGCAATGGGACAAAATTAGTGACACTGTCTTAATATTGCTGTAACACACTTGAGTCCTTCAATAGCACAGTAGCATTTGCATTGACAGACATACCTGGAGGATGTCTGACACTCATATGGCAGGAAGAGAGGAGAAAGGCTAGGAGTGTGGTAGTGAGGATAAGAACATTTAATGTTGGCCGTATGACTGGTATAGGGACAGAGCTAGCTGATATAATGGCCAGAGGAAGGTGGATATATTGTGTGTGCAAGAGACCAGTACGGCTAGGTGTATCAGAGGCAGGTCACAATTGTGCTATCAAGGTGTGGATGGGAAGGGAAAGGGGATATGGGTTATCCAGCTGGAACAGTATGCCAAGGGTGTTTTTGGAGGATGCCATGAATGTCTGATAGAGTGATGTTTATAAATCTGGAAATGTATGGTGTAATGATGGATGTTGTTAGTGCATGTGCTATGCAAGTTGCCTGGGCGGTGGATGAGAAAGAGAAATGTGAAGTCAGTTGGATGACATGGTAATGACTGTACCCACTGCTTGGGTGAGAGAGTGGTGATTCCAGCAGATTTCAATGGCCATGTTGGTGAAGAGAACATGAGGAACATGAGGAAGTGATGGGCATGTATGGTGTTAAGCAAAGGAATGCAGACGGTGAGATGGTAGTGGATTTTGCAAAAAGGATGGACATGGCTGTAGTGAATACATACTATAACAAGAGGGAGGAGCATAGGGTGACATACAAGAGTGGAGGGAGATGCACACAGGTGGAATATATCCAATATAGGAGGGCCAGTTTGAAGGAGACTGGAGACTGTAAAGTAGTGACAAAAAATACACATAAATACATAAAATCATACTCGGAGGCTCTAAGTAAAAACCTGCAAAAGCATCGGAGACCTTCAAAGCAGACACCCAAACAACCTTCACTTCCTGTCACAAACCAGACAACACATAAAACACAAAATCAATGTGCTGCACAATCACAGCCCTTAAGGCAAAATAACATACCTAACACACTAGTAATAGGTGACTCTATAGTCAGGCACACTGATGTCCCACTAACTAGGCTGGACAAGCTGAAGGTTACTGTTAGCTACCTGTCGGGAGCCAGAATCCGCCACATAACACAAGCACTCAGGTCACTCCAGAACAAGTACAAATATGACTCTTGTCATTGTTCATGTTGGTGTGAATGACCTGAGATGTACCTCGCTGGACAACATGAAAAGAGACATGGAAGAGCTCTCTGATCATGTAGCCCAGGGGGTATGACCCTGACCCTGAGTAGCATCCTGTCCTCACCAAGAATGATACTTCAGTATAAAGAAAAAATTATCAATTTCAACAATTGGCTAAGCTTCTGGTGTCATTCAAAGGGGATCCAGTGTCTGTCAGCCTGGGACAACATGCTCGACAAGCCACGTTGCTTCACAAGAGATGGCTTGCACCTGTCACCCCTAGGCTTTCAAATACTGGCCAAGGCTCTTGCTACCCCCATAGTGCCTTTTTTAGGCAAGGCTCAAAAGTCAAACCCACCTTCATAAATAGCACAATTAACAAAAAACTGAGGGTTATGCTGCTCAACGCCAGGAGTTTAAATCTCAAAATGAACGCGCTCAAAGCACTCCACAGTATGGAGAACGTCGACATCTGTGCAGTAACTGAAACCTGGTTCAAGGCTCCAGAGGTCACCCCAGCACTACTGGGCTACAACTCGTACCACATGTTTCAGCCACAGAACATGGACCGAAACACAAAAGGAGGGGGTGTATCCATATTCATCATGGATACCTACACCTCCAGGTTAGTGGCGCAGCATGATACCTCTGAGATCATCCATGTGCAACTAACATCAAGCAAATCTGCAATGCAAATTGTGGCCTGCTACAGATTGCCGTCCATGACCCAGGACCACCACTCCACCTTTCTGGAGACACTGGAAAACATGAAGGTCCTACCGAACACCCTGATATTGGGCGATTTCAATTACCTTACTATTAACTGGGAAAACTACTCAAGTAAAAACTTCCAGGCCCAGCACTTCCTGGAATTCATCAACTCAAATGCCCTGGATCAGCTGGTAAACTCCTCTGTCAGAGGTGAAAACATATTGGACCTGGTCATCACAAACATGGGCGACAGGTGTTCCACACCAGAAGTCAGCCCATCACTGGTTAGATCAGACCATAAACTAATCACTCTGGATGTCCATACCCCACCACCACCCCCAGCTAAGGAAACCACAGTAAAACACTTTTCTAAAGCAAACTTCACCTTACTAAAGACAGAGGCGGTAAGTTTCACAGCCCCCACCCTAAAGGATAACACTGCCCAAGATGCAGAAACTTTGACAAATGCACTATATGAGCACCTACAAAGATGCATGGATCATGCCATCCCTAGCAAAACCAAGACTCACTCCTCTAAGAGAAGGAAACCAGTCTGGTGGACCCCTGCCATAAACAGGCTATACAATAGAAGGAGGAAACTAGTTCAGAAAAAAAGCAAATCCCAAGAGGGAAAGACATCCCTGATCAGTATCAGTAAGAAACTAAGGTCCCTCATGAAATCATCCAAGGCTAACTTCAAAAGAAAAATAGTCAAGGATTCAAAAGATAACCACAAAGCCTTCTTTAGCTATGTTAGGAATCTAAGTGGCAACTTGCAGATATGCACTAAACTAGTGCAAAATAGCACAAATATACTGACCCTACTGATATTGCCAACATCCTGGCAGATATATTCAGTGCAAACTTCACCCCTCTCTCACTCCCAAAAGGGCCCACAACAATACCGGAAAAGTTTAGTGTCCCAGAAATCACAGATGCACAGGTGAAAATAGCCCTTTCAAAAGCCAAAAACACAGCATCAGTGGGGCCAGATGGTGTCTCAGGCTGTGTCTTGCATGGACTACAGAATGAACTAAACCCCCACCTAAACATGCTGTTCAACCTCAGCCTCTCCACAGGCTATGTGCCCATAGAATGGTGCACAGCAACGGTTATTCCACTCCACAAAGGAGGGGCCACAACTGACCCTGGTAACTAATGCCCCATAAGCCTGACTAGCCTGGTCTGCAAGGCTATGGAGTGCATCATCATGGAACTCATTAACAAAGAAATTGGGAACCTCCAAACACTTGACCCGACCCAGTTCTGCTTTGTTAAGGGAAGATCATGCCTACTAAACCTGGTTGACTTCTTCGAGACAGTCACCAAGGCCATAGATGAGGGAAAGGTTGTTCACAAAGCCTACCTTGACCTCGCAAAGCTTTTCGACACCATTCCCCACTCGGGTATTACAGAAAAACTCACCATCCTGAACATAAACCCCTATGTCACAAGATGGGTTGCCAACTGGCTTACAGACAGAACTCACACGGTAATAATAGTGGGCTCCAGGTCCGACTCTAAACCAGTCACAATTGGTGTCCTGCAAGGCTTGGTCCTGGGACTCCTGCTGTTCGGCATATACTTCTCAGAAGTACAGGCCAACACAGGAGGACTACGACTAACCAAGTTCACTGATGACTGCAAACTGGGAGCCATAATTGACTCTCCGGCTGACACGGACATCCTCCAAAAGAGCCTTACTGAGATGGACACCTGGTGTCAAAGTCATGGCCTCAAGCTAAATGCCAAAAAATGCATAGTCATCCCGTTTGGGAAAAACAAAACACCCACGAATAACCACATAGGTGGCAGCCCCCTTAACAAGAGGTAATAAGAGATCTGGGGACCCAGGTAGATAGTAATCTCTCTTTTGACAATCATATTGCCAAAGTAGTTAGGGAATCCTTCAATGTGGCCTATCTAATTACTAAAGGGTTCACATCTAGAAATAAAGAGGTTATAGTGCCCCTCTACTCAGCACTCATCAGACCCATCATAGAGTACAATGCCCCATTTGGGATGTACCTCACAAGACACTTCCAACAGCTGGAGAGACCACAAAAGTACCTCACCAAGAGGATTACTGGCCTCAAACATATGTCCTATGCAGCCCGACTGAAATTCTCCGGCTGTACTCAGTGGCATATCACTTACTCAGAGGTGATCTCTGCCTGACTTACAAAGCCATGTCCAACTCAGAATTGATGGACATGCTCCACCTAAAGAAATCTAAGTCACTGTGAGCCACTCACTCTAGTGAGCTAACCCTCACTACAACAATAAATAGAACATGCTGGAGGGACAGATTCCTGTCACAGAGACTCCCCATGCTTTGGAACAAAATTCCAAACTACATTAGGTAGAGCCCCTCACTAACACTCTTCAAGAGAAACCTTGACGAGTGGATGGGTAACAGAAAATACACCCCTGGGATCACTTCATTGGTTCTGCTTGACAGAGGATCAGTTAATTAATCAATGGGGTGGTGAAAGCCAACACACTCTGGCTAGGCTTATAAATGCCCTCGGGCAGATAGCCTAGTACCTACCTATGAAACTATGACAGGGGACAGTGTAGTTAGGCAGCAAAGATTGTTGGTCTGTAAGATGACATTAATGACCAAAAAGAGGAGGAGTGTGAGGGCAGCACCAAGGACCAAATGGTAGGAACTAGAAAAGGGTGGTTGTGAGGTGGAGTTCAGGGAAGAGTTAAGACGGGTACAGGGTGAAAGTGACGATTTACCAAATATCTGGGTAAGTACAGCAGAGCTAGTAAGGGAGATGTCTAGAAAGGTGCTTGGTGCTCTATACCAAAAGTCAGCTCCTCCCTGGTTAGATCCAACCACAAACTAATCACCTTGGAAATCCACATCCCTCCCACCCCCACAGCAAAGGTAACCACCATGAAAAACTTCTCCAAAGCTAATTTTGGGCTCCTAAAAACAGAGGTGACTAACTTCATGGCACCCATGCAAATGGAGAATAGTTGCGTGACTGCAGAATCATACATCAATGGACTGTATGAGCATGTACACAAATGCATGGATGTTGCCATACCCAACAGAACCAAGACACTCTCCTCTAAAAAAGGAAGCCAATCTGGTGATGTTCATCGTGTTTCACTGTTGCAGTCATTACTCTTGGGTTATCCTGCTGGCAGGCTACCCTCAGTCGGCCAGAATTCCAAAGTCTAGGTCCGGCGTCTGTTGCTGTTGCCTCTTCCCTGACGTCAGTGCACCAGGGGTATAAAAGATGCAGCCGATGCCATTTTCTTCAGTCTTTCTTGCCGCGTGGTGCCCGAAGCAAAAGCAGTTCGCAAGTGCCGGTCGGCCGACTCCTGAGATTTTCAAATCCGAATTTCAGAACCAAAGTCTTCATTAAAGCTAAGTACCCCATTGGGGAAACTTTTTTCTTGCTCCAGACCGATGTCAGAAAAAGTTAACAATTGTATTTCTTGTGGGAAGCAAATTCCTCATAAGGATTTTCACTCTTACTGTATTCCTTGCCTAGACCCTGATCACAACTTTGGTAGCTGTCAGTTTTGTGCTAGATTTAACCAACACACTATTAAGTGTCGGTTTGATTTTGCATTTCATTACTTTGGCAGAAGATTTAATTATATAATGCCATCGGACCAGCCAACAATCGGAATTTACAAAAAAACGCAAGGACAAGGAGAAGGATAGGCATCCGAGGTCCAAAACCGACAATGAGGCCTCTGCTAAGCCAGTTGCCGGTTCTCAGTGAGGCGCTTTTGCAGCCCCTGGCACCCACTACCTCAGAGTCACAGGCCGCTTCCGACTCCCACGTGGAGCCGACTGGGCCTCTGGATACTCAAGGTATTGGACACTTGGAAATCATTCCCTTAGATGGGTCCGGAGCTGCTGAGCAGGCATCGGCTTCTGAGGGTGTCTTCAGACCTACACAACTATATATTAAGCCATCTTCAGCTTCAAAGACAAAGACTAAAGCAGCTCTGAAGACAAAGAAACAAGTACAGCATTCTCCAACTCAAACTACCATGCCTAAAAAACAGGTGCTCAAAATGGCCGAAGACCTAATTACTTTGATCAGGGGCTCCCATCCCCCTCCTGATAAGAAGTCTAGGCAAGAGACAGAGTATGATTCTTCTGATCAGGTTTCTATTTCCTCTGATTCCTCTTCTGAACACGATTACTCCAAGCTTCCCTATGAGGATTCTGATGCTGAAGAATCCATTCCTTCAGCCTCTCCTCCTGAGGATTATTCTTTTGGGGAAACCCTGCATACCATGAGGGAGCATTTCCACTGGGAGAGCCAAGATTATTCTGAATCTAAGAAAATGCTCAGAGGCTTTCTGCTACTTCCTCAGCACAGACCCCTTGCTATTCCACCTGTTTTAGACATTGTAGATGATGTATTTTCAGAGTCTGGCCTGTCCCCTGACTCTTTACCCCCTGCACCTGCTAAGCCAGACAGATACTACAGGGTCCCGGATTCTCATAAATTCCTATATAAAAACCCCGCTGCTGACCCAGAAACTATATCTCAGGGTCCCAAAGGGGTTAAAGCCTCCACTGCAAAAAATCCTGTCCCCTCTGATAGGGATTCTGGGGCTCTAGACAGATGGGGGAAAAAAGTATATACTTCTGCTACCTTGGCTGTAAGGGCTTTAAATTGTCAGTTTCATATGCTTAAATATCAGCAATATTTAATGTCACTACTTAAACAGAAATTGTTGACAAATACTGAATGTTCAGAGAAAAAGGAATTGCAGGATTTATTGCATGCAGTTGAACAAGTGGGAAAGCATACTTTGCAATGTGGTTATGATTCACTGGAGGCCTCGTGCAGGGCCGCTGTCACAGGATGTCCTTCAAGGATGCATCTGCAGTCCTTACAAATGGGTTGTCCTGTCATCAGGCAGCCCTTCGGTCGGCCGGATTCCAAAGTCTGGGTCTGGCTTCGGCTGGTGTCGCACTTCACCCGACGTCATTGCGGCAGTTCTTCGGGTATAAAGGCATCAGCTGACGCCATTTTCCTCAGTCTTTCTTGCCGCGTGGCGCCCGAAGCAGAAGCTGTTCGCAAGTGCCGGTCGGTCAGATCCAGAGATTTCTACTACCGAATACTACTTCGAAGACTTCTATAAAGCTAAGTACCCCGTTGGGGACTCTTTCTTGCCTCAGCCGATGTCAGAGAAAGCTAATAACTGTTTATCTTGTGGGAAACAAATACCTCATAAAGATTTCCACTCCTATTGCATACATTGTTTAGGCCCAGACCACGACGTAGCAGCTTGTCTAGCCTGTGCTTCTTTTAACCGACGGACGCTTAGACGTCGCTCGGACTTTGCTGAACAGATTTTCGGCTCCGATTTTGCCTACATTATGCCGTCGGATCCTCCGACTACGCAAATAACCAAAAAGCGCAAAGAAAAGGACCGACACTCGCGGCGAAACCGCGGTTAAGCAATCCACGAGTGTCTCGGTTTCAGCCGAAACCGAGCAAGCGGTTCTTTCTTCAGCCGATAACTTGCCTTCTACCGAGGCCTCTTCTATCCTGGTAGAAACGGCTTCTGAAATCCAGCCTTCTGTTGCAATTTCACAGGATTTATCAGACACCATTCCACTAGATATCTCTACCCCTGCATGTGGAGCTGCTAGGCCTCCTCCAGCTATGTCTATTAAGGCCTTTGCCAGGGCTAAAGCAGCCAAAACTTCCAAACCTGTGCCTGCCAAGCCCCCCTCTCACAGGCCCAGCACCAGCTCCCATATGCTTTCTTTGGCTCAGGATCTCATAACTTTAATTCGTGGATCCCAGCCTCATCCAGACAGGGCCTCTCTCCCTCCTCCAGAAAAGAGGCCTAGAGCAGAGCCCCCTGAGCCAGTAGCCACAGATGATTCTTCTGATGATTCAGAACATACAGACCCTCCTGAGGCTTCTTATTCTCCTTACGAAGACTCTGATGCTGAGGAGTCCATCCCTTCAGCCTCTCCTCCTGAGGAATTTTCCTTTGGGGAAACCTTGCATGCTATGAGGGAACAATTTCAGTGGCAGGGCCAAGATTTCTCAGACTCTAGAAAAAGGCTTAGGACCTTTCTACACTTACCACAGCATAGGCCTTTAGCTATTCCTCCAGTTCTATCTGTTGTTGATGATGCATTTAATGATGCTTGCACTACTCCTGATACTTTACCTCTGGCTCCTGCTAAGCCAGATAGGTACTACAGGGTTCCGGACACTCATCACCACTTATATAAGGCCCCTTTTGCAGATCCGGAGACTATCTCCCAGGGCCCTAAAGCTGTAGCAGCTACTTCTTCTAAAAAACCCCTCCCCTCTCAAAGGGAATCCAGGTCCTTAGAGAGATGGGGTAAAAAAGTTTACACCTCTGCTACTTTGTCAGCTAGAGCTTTGAACTGCCAATTTCATATGATTCAATATCAAGAGTTTATGCTTGACCAGTTGACTAAAAAGCTGTCCTCTGAAGAATCTTTAGATAAAAAGTATATTCAAGAAATGTTACATAACATTCAGCAGGTTAGTAACCATTCTTTAAAATGTGGCTATGATGCACTGGAGGCTTCCTTTAGATCAGCCATGACTGGCACAGTTATCAGGAGGCATGCATGGTTGAAAGAGCAGGCATTACCAGACCATGTCAAATCTAAGCTTTTGGATGCACCTATGGACAAGGTCAATTTATTTGGTGCCCCGCACAGCAGGTACTGAAAAAGATGGAAGAGAAAGCAAAATCTGTGCAAACAGTAAAAGATTTCTTACAAGTTCAACCTCCAAGGTTTAGCAGGAATTGGCCCTCCAAGAATTGGTCCTTTCCGGACTCCTCTAAGGCACAAAGAGGCAGGAATAGGCGCTCTAGAGGCAGAAACCAATCCAGGGGTGCCTACAGGGGTCGCCAGTGGCAGGGTAACAACCAACGAGGCACGGATACAGCCACCACCACTACAACAACTCAATCACAGTGACTCGGCGGTGGCACCGCCTACCAGGGAACAACTAGAAGCACCCTTAGGTGGAAAGCTAACATTATTTTCAAGAAACTGGCACTGCATTACAAGAAAAAAATGGATTTTGCAGACTATAGACCAAGGTTACAGGTTCCATTTCCATACTCTACCAGGAAAGAGAGGAATGCCAAACCTACCACCTTCTCAAAGGGCAGAAGCTCTAAAACAAATATCTCAATTATTAAGAATGCGTGCTGTGGAAAAGTTACCATCTATGGAGCAAGGAAAGGGATTTTACTCCAGACTCTTCCTGGTACCAAGAAAAGAAAACAAATGGAGGCCTATTCTAGATCTGTCCGCTCTAAACACATTTCTCATTGTTCCAAAATTCAAAATGCTGACCCTACAGCAGCTTCTTCCCATGCTGGGCAAGGAGTCTTGGCTGGTAACTCTAGATCTCAAGGAGGCATACCTGCACGTCCCCATAAGACCAATTTGCAGAAGATACCTCAGATTTCTTGCAGGATCAGAGCATTATCAATTCTCAGCATTGCCCTTTGGCTTATCTACTGCGCCCAGAGTGTTCAAGAAATGCCTGGCATCAGTAATCGCTCATTGCAGACTTCAGGGAATTCAAATCTATCCCTACCTGGACGACTGCCTGATACAAGCGGACAACAAAAACAAATTAACAGAAGACTTACAAAGAGTCATCTACCTGCTACAAGCCCTGGGATACACAGTCAATACAAAAAAGTCAAGGCTGATTCCATCCCAAATAATAACCTTTCTGGGTGCAGAACTGGACACATCAAAACAAATGGCATTTCTAACTGCAGAAAAGAAAGAGCAACTTCCTCTCTATTTCTTGGCATTAACAAAGCAGAGCCATCTAACTGCAAGAAAAGTGCTACAAGCTCTAGGCTACATGGCATCCTGCATAATTCTGGTCCCTCATGCCAGGCTTCATATGAGAAAGCTACAGTGGTCTCAGCACAAGCACAGCCTGGAAACCAAAATTCCAATGATCCCATGCCTGAAGCAAGAGTTCTTATGGTGGGCTCAGGCCTGTCAATCAAACACAGATCTGCCCTTCTGCAAAAGTCAACCAAGACAAACTATCACGACAGATGCCTCAGACCTCGGTTGGGGGGCACACATGATGGACAAGTGCATTCAAGGCCTATGGACTCAAGACCAACTGCATCTGCACATAAATCTAAAAGAAATGTTGGCAGTAAAATTGGTAATCCAGGCATTCAGACCTCTTCTCCACGAAGGCCAGCTGTTGATAAGGACAGACAACACCACAGTTATGTGGTACATCAACAAACAGGGAGGCACACACTCATACCCCCTATGCCGGCTGGCACTAGACCTATGGGATGTGGCTCTGAGCTACAACATTCAGTTACAGGCATTTTATGTACCAGGGAAGGAAAACATTCTAGCAGACATATTAAGCAGAACTACAACAGATGCCCACGAATGGATGCTGCATCCGGACATCTTCAAAGCCATCACAAGAGAATGGGGATTACCACAAATAGACTTGTTTGCATCCCCATACAATCACCAGTTGAAGAAATTCTGCACAAGGACTTACCACCCACTTGCTTGGAAGGTGGACTCCCTATCCTTCAGTTGGAAAAGCCTGACAGCATACGCATTCCCACCACTTCCTTTGATGCACAAGGTGCTTCTCAAGATCAAAGAGGAACGTCCGAGGATCATCCTGATAGCCCCAGACTGGCCAAGACAACATTGGTACCCACTGCTGAGGAGTATGTCCCGGGAACAATTATGGAAACTGCCCCTGATCCCATTACTGCTGACACAGAACAACTACAACATTCTGCATCCAAACCTAAAAACTCTGCAGCTAACTGCCTGGAACATTACATAACAGAAATTAACCCAAATTTATCCCAAAGGGTTAAGGACATAATCCTGGAGGCTCGTAGACCTTCAACAAGAAAGAATTATGCAGCAAAATGGAAAAGATATCTCATCTGGAGTACTGCAAAGGGGCAAGATGTGACACTGGTGAACATAGCCAACATCCTGGAGTACTTGGCGGAGCTCTACCACACAGGCCTGTCCTATTCCTCCATCAAGATACATGCATCAGCTATTTCAGCACAATACAGCTTGGATCCTCCTGTCTTCTCGCATCCTCTACTCAGACAGTTTCTGAGGGGAATTAAAATGTAAAACCTCCCAGGAAACCTCCATTGCCAGCATGGGACTTGAACTTTGTGCTAGAAAAACTGACTCTACCTCCTTTCAAGCCAGCAGCTACAGCAGACTTGCAATACTTATCCTGGAAGACTGCCTTCCTGCTGGCAATAACTTCAGCAAGAAGGGTCTCTGAACTACAAGCATTAATGGCAGTGCAACCCTTCCTGATCTTCCATCAAGATAGAGTGTCCATGAGAACAAATCCTACATTTATGCCTAAGGTGGTATCCAGAGTCTCTTTAAATCAGGCTATCCACCTTCCTACATTCTTCCCCAATCCACAGAACAGGGAGAAAAGCTCTTACATACCTTGGATGTACACAGGCAATTACGCTACTACCTGGACAGGACAAAACAATAGAAAACTGACCAGCTTCTGGTAGCTTATGCAACAGGAAAAGAAGGAAAACCAATTTCTAAACAGACAATCTCCAAATGGATAGGAAATTGCATTAGATTTTGTTACTCCTACCATGGAAAGAAAACTCCAGAGAACATCAGGCCTCACTCCACAAGGGCCACAGCCACTACCACAGCTTTCTTACGAGGAGTGGCTACCAAGGACATTATAGAGGCTGCTACTTGGACCTCCGTGCATACATTTGCCAAGCATTATAACTTACCTCTATACTCTAGATCCTGGGCTGGTTTTGCCACTGCTGTTTTGCAAGGGATCCTGACTACACCATAATCTATTCTCATTACCTCCTCCCCTAGTTTAGCTATGGTATTCTACCCATTTGTAAGGACTGCAGATGCATCCTTGAAGGACATAGTACAGTTTTGTACCTACCATAAATGTAGATGTCCGAGAGGAATGCATCTGCAGTCAGGATTACCCATCCTCCTTCCCCTCTGAGGTACTCCTAGGGTACTTACCAATCTTCAGCTAGCTTGGGGGGGATCTATTATGGTGTATTTGTTTGTATATATGTACATACGAAACAAAGCCAGTGAGGGATGATGGAAACGCCAATAAATATCCACAGGCAGTAGTAGAAATAATAGAAATGCACAAGGCACCACAAATAAAACTCACGAGTTTATTAACGCAAAATCCTTTTTGATATAGCTCGTTTTCGTTACACAATGCAACTTCATCAGACAAAAAACAGGGAGGGATCCCTGAGTATATATACACACATAATTGATGAATAATTAAGTAAATTGAAACCAATCAAGTTTTTTACAAAAGGACAAACAAAAATATATAATTTAAAATACTTTAAAAATATGTTATATACATATATATATATGTTAAAAAATATTCCAAGACATAGAAAAAACTTTATAAGTTAATAATTCAATACAAAGAAATAAATGTAACTTGTATAGTATATATAAAAAAACTAAAACAAGTTATATACTAATAGCCTTAAGCTTCAATAAAGGTTTAATAGAGATGTAATCATTTAAACCAGGTTCCTTATTTGATTCTAAAAGAATCTGCCAGTAAGTTTCCTGACATTCCAATTTTACCTGCCATGGCCCACCTCTGGGATCTTTATTAACACCTTCTAGTACAAAAAACTGGTATTTAGCTGTAGGGCATACTAATGTGTGCTTATACAGAGCATTAGTACTATTCTTTTTAGATATGTCGTACATGTGCTCATAAATTCTACGTTTTAATGTACGCTCTGTTTTGCCCACATAGTATGCTGGGCAGTGTAAACAACAAGCTAAATAAACTACTCCATGACTGTTACAGTTGAAGTATGCTGTACCCCGGATGGTTTTATTGTGAACTGAAAGATGTATTTCTTCTTTGTGCACAATGTAAGAACATTGTGCACATGATCCACATTTGTAGGTACCTTTACGTCTATGAGATGTATGTCGATGGAAAAATCCTGTTTCCAATATATTTTTAACATTTTTCCTTACGGAAAACAGTTCTAATATCCTTGCCATGTATATTTTCCAGGTCAGTAATGTCCTTAAATATGTCCCATTCCTTGCAAACAATCTCCTGAATAACACTAGAGTTCGCACTAAACCCTGTAATAAAAGCTTTTTTGTAATCTGTTTGGTCATTGAACTAACAGGGACATTAACAGGTGTTCCCAAACCTAAAATTGGTCTGAACCTGTCCTTTCTTCCCTCTTTGACTTCCCCCCATATGTTGTAAATAAGTTCCTTTGGATAACCCCTGTCCATAAACATTTGGAACAGTTTCTGACACTCTGCTGAGAAGTCTTCCTCATTGGACGTCATTCGGGAAACTCTGACCAGTTGGCCCTTGACTATACCCCTTTTCTGGTACATGGGGTGTGAACTGTGAAAATGTATATAGCTGTTAGAAAACGTAGGTTTTCTGTAAATAGTGGATCTAAAAGAACCATGATCAATACTGAGGAACACATCTAAATATTCTACACCACCTTCGTGTATTTGATAAGTGAATGTAAGGAAGTCTGTAGTAGATGCCAGAAATTCCATGAAATCCTTTATGGCATCTACAGGACCTGTCCAAAAATGCAGATGTCATCCAAAAATCTAAAATAGGCTGTCCAATAGTCCTTAAAAGGACTATTGAGGACAAACTTGTTTTCCCAGACAGAAAGAATGACATCTGCATAAGTTGGGGCACAATTTGCCCCCATAGCAACACCTGACACCTGCTTGTAATATTCTCCTGAGAAATGGATAAAATTATTGTGCAGAACTAGTTCCATAAGCTCCAAAATCACAAAAATATCATTACTTTGGATATTAGGGCAAAGTGTAAGTGCCTCTTCCAACCACAACAGTCCTGTCTCGTGTGGTATAACGGAGAACAGGTCTACCACGTCGATAGTCAGGAATTTTAAATCAGGTACAATAAGTTCAGGGGTAGCCTTTCTCAAGAATTCCCAAGAATCCTTGAGTGAGTTGTCAAACTTTGGCCACAAGCTTTTAAATTTTCAATCCAGGAACTTAGACAAAGGGGAAATCTTGGAGCCTTGTGCAGCCACAATGGGCCTGAGAGGAGGATCCAAGATACCTTTATGTATCTTGGGTACTCCAAAAATCGAAGGTACCCTAGGCTGAGTGTTGTTCAAAAAAGTGTAAACACTATTATCAATGGCTCCCTGGTCAAATAAATCTTTTATGGCCAAATCAATATTTCTATAGGCCGTATTGATCTCATTGAGTGATACTGTATTGTATCTGGTCTGATTATTAAGTATGGTACACATTTTACCATCATAAACATTTTGATCCATAATGACCGTTCCACCCCCTTTATCTGGTTCCATAACTCTGATACTGTTGTTGTCCCGAAGCTCAAATAGCAAAGTTTTTTCAGAACTAGATAAATTAGGTGAAAATCTAGTTTTTCTAAGTTCTTTCCTGATTTTCTGTTCAATCCTAGTTTCCAAATTTTTGAGCTGTGGATGTAATGGAGGATTGAAAGTGCTAGGCCTGTGTAGACTGTTTTGATTGGAAGATTCTCCATTTCCCAGAATATGTTCAAGATTGATTTTTCTAATAAAGGATTTTAAGTCTAGTATAACCTGGGTAACATTGCTGCCCCTATTGGGAATAAACTTAAATCCCTTCATAAACAAATCAAAATACACATCAGTAATATTTAAATGACTGTAATTATATATGGTGTATCCTTCCTTGGTACAAACAATGTCATTAGTATCAGAGGTAATTTCAAGGCCAGATTCGGTAATATCTATTCCCAAAATTGGGCCTGAGCTAGAGGATGATTCCTGTGATTGTTCGTCCCTCCCCTGTAAAGATGGCGTTGGGGGGAAAAAGACTGATCCTGATAACCTTTACGCTGATTACGGATCCTCTCAGATCTCCTAGGGAGTGGTTCCTGTACCTGGCCCTGAAAACCTTCTGCTTCAGGTGTAAAGTCATGAACTATGGTATTAATACCTGGGCCCTGTTTATGTAATTTATGATGCTGTATTTTACTAAAAGGTGGAACAGGATACTGGCATCCCTCATTGTACTCTTTAACATCTCTATATAACTTTTTATACTTTCTTTGTAAAATTTCATTACATTTGTTGTCAACATCTTTTCTGATTTGGTAATATTTCATCTTCTCTCTTTCTACTTGAAACATCAAATCACTAGTAACAACTAAATTAATAGCCTCTATGTCTTTATCTAGTAAAACAATTTCTTTCTCATTCTTTTTAATGATGGCTTGTACAATCTCCAGCCCACATTTGTCAAAAGCATTAATAAGTTCGGCGTGAAATTCACTGCCTGCAATAACGTTGTCAAAACCTTACCTCTGATACTAATGACATTGTTTGTACCAAGGAAGGATACACCATATATAATTACAGTCATTTAAATATTACTGATGTGTATTTTGATTTGTTTATGAAGGGATTTAAGTTTATTCCCAATAGGGGCAGCAATGTTACCCAGGTTATACTAGACTTAAAATCCTTTATTAGAAAAATCAATCTTGAACATATTCTGGGAAATGGAGAATCTTCCAATCAAAACAGTCTACACAGGCCTAGCACTTTCAATCCTCCATTACATCCACAGCTCAAAAATTTGGAAACTAGGATTGAACAGAAAATCAGGAAAGAACTTAGAAAAACTAGATTTTCACCTAATTTATGTAGTTCTGAAAAACTTTGCTATTTGAGCTCGGGACAACAACAGTATCAGAGTTATGGAACCAGATAAAGGGGGTGGAACGGTCATTATGGATCAAAATGTTTATGATGGTAAAATGTGTACCATACTTAATAATCAGACCAGATACAATACAGTATCACTCAATGAGATCAATACAGCCTATAGAAATATTGATTTGGCCATAAAAGATTTATTTGACCAGGGAGCCATTGATAATAGTGTTTACACTTTTTTGAACAACACTCAGCCTAGGGTACCTTCGATTTTTGGAGTACCCAAGATACATAAAGGTATCTTGGATCCTCCTCTCAGGCCCATTGCGGCTGCACAAGGCTCCAAGATTTCCCCTTTGTCTAAGTTCCTGGATTGGAAATTTAAAAGCTTGTGGCCAAAGTTTGACAACTCACTCAAGGATTCTTGGGAATTCTTGAGAAAGGCTACCCCTGAACTTATTGTACCTGATTTAAAATTCCTGACTATCGACGTGGTAGACCTGTTCTCCGTTATACCACACGAGACAGGGCTGTTGTGGTTGGAAGAGGCACTTACACTTTGCCCTAATATCCAAAGTAATGATATTTTTGTGATTTTGGAGCTTATGGAACTAGTTCTGCACAATAATTTTATCCATTTCTCAGGAGAATATTACAAGCAGGTGTCAGGTGTTGCTATGGGGGCAAATTGTGCCCCAACTTATGCAGATGTCATTCTTTCTGTCTGGGAAAACAAGTTTGTCCTCAATAGTCCTTTTAAGGACTATTGGACAGCCTATTTTAGATTTTTGGATGACATCTGCATTTTTTGGACAGGTCCTGTAGATGCCATAAAGGATTTCATGGAATTTCTGGCATCTACTACAGACTTCCTTACATTCACTTATCAAATACACGAAGGTGGTGTAGAATATTTAGATGTGTTCCTCAGTATTGATCATGGTTCTTTTAGATCCACTATTTACAGAAAACCTACGTTTTCTAACAGCTATATACATTTTCACAGTTCACACCCCATGTACCAGAAAAGGGGTATAGTCAAGGGCCAACTGGTCAGAGTTTCCCGAATGACGTCCAATGAGGAAGACTTCTCAGCAGAGTGTCAGAAACTGTTCCAAATGTTTATGGACAGGGGTTATCCAAAGGAACTTATTTACAACATATGGGGGGAAGTCAAAGAGGGAAGAAAGGACAGGTTCAGACCAATTTTAGGTTTGGGAACACCTGTTAATGTCCCTGTTAGTTCCAATGACCAAACAGATTACAAAAAAGCTTTTATTACAGGGTTTAGTGCGAACTCTAGTGTTATTCAGGAGATTGTTTGCAAGGAATGGGACATATTTAAGGACATTACTGACCTGGAAAATATACATGGCAAGGATATTAGAACTGTTTTCCGTAAAGGGAAAAATGTTAAAAATATATTGGAAACAGGATTTTTCCATCGACATACATCTCATAGACGTAAAGGTACCTACAAATGTGGATCATGTGCACAATGTTCTTACATTGTGCACAAAGAAGAAATACATCTTTCAGTTCACAATAAAACCATCCGGGGTACAGCATACTTCAACTGTAACAGTCATGGAGTAGTTTATTTAGCTTGTTGTTTACACTGCCCAGCATACTATGTGGGCAAAACAGAGCGTACATTAAAACGTAGAATTTATGAGCACATGTACGACATATCTAAAAAGAATAGTACTAATGCTCTGTATAAGCACACATTAGTATGCCCTACAGCTAAATACCAGTTTTTTGTACTAGAAGGTGTTAACAAAGATCCCAGAGGTGGGCCATGGCAGGTAAAATTGGAATGTCAGGAAACTTACTGGCAGATTCTTTTAGAATCAAATAAGGAACCTGGTTTAAATGATTACATCTCTATTAAACCTTTATTGAAGCTTAAGGCTATTAGTATATAACTTGTTTTAGTTTTCTTATATATACTATACAAGCTATATTTATTTCTTTGTATTGAATTATTAACTTATAAAGTTTTTTTCTATGTCTTGGAATATTTTTTAACATATATATATATGTATATTATATATTTTTAAAGTATTTTAAATTATATATTCTTGTTTGTCCTTTTGTAAAAAACTTGATTGGTTTCAATTTACTTAATTATTCATCAATTATGTGTGTATATATACTCAGGGATCCCTCCCTGTTTTTTGTCTGATGAAGTTGCATTGTGTAACGAAAACGAGCTATATCAAAAAGGATTTTGCGTTAATAAACTCGTGAGTTTTATTTGTGGTGCCTTGTGCATTTCTATTATTTCTACTACTGCCTGTGGATATTTATTGGCGTTTCCATCATCCCTCACTGGCTTTGTTTTGTTCTGTTGTATTTTTGCCAGTGTTTCTTCCTTTTGGTTATGGTTTAATATATGTACATACATGTTTATTTTGTGTGTTTGCTCTCTACTATTTGGAAACGTTGGCATTTATGCAAATTTAGCCTACCAAGGGGGCACCTGGCATCTGGGGCAAGAAACACTGAGGAAAATGGCGTCGGCTGATGCCTTTATACCCGAAGAACTGCCGCAATGACGTCGTGTGAAGTGCGACACCAGCCGAAGCCAGACCCAGACTTTGGAATCCGGCCGACCGAAGGGCTGCCTGACGACAGGACAACCCATTTGTAAGGACTGCAGATGCATTCCTCTCGGACATCTACATTTATGGTAGGTACAAAACTGTACTTTCTGTTATTAGAAGGCATGCTTGGTTAAAGGAACAGAATCTGCCTGATCATGTTTAAGCAAAATTATTAGATGCACCATTGCAGCATGATACTTTGTTTGGTACTAAAGCCGAAGAGGTTTTGAAAAAAATGGAGGATAAAGCAAAATCCATGCAGACAGTTAAGTATTTCTTACAGGTACAGCCACCCAGGTTTAGCAGGAACTGGCCTTCTAAAAATTGGTCCTTTCCAGTGTCAGACAGACCACAAAGAGGCAGATACAGGCATCCCAGAGGCAGATCTCAGCCCCAAGGCTCATACAGGCCTAGACAATGGGGTGCTCCTACCTCCAAAAGCAGAGAAGACAAATCACAGCCTTACAGGAAACAGTCCCAATGACTTTCCTCCACCAGATCCAAGCACTTTTCATTTGGCAGCTCCCTTAGGGGGAAAACTAGCACTTTTTTCATCAAATTGGAAAATGATTACCCAAGACAAATGGGTCCTGAACATAGTGTTCCAAGGCTACAGGTTCCATTTTCACAGTCTACCAAGGTCAAAGGGCATGCCAGACCTGCCAAATAATCAATAGGCAGAGGCACAAAAACTAATTACAGCCCTCATGGACATGAGGGCCATTCAGCAAGTACCACAACAAGAGCAGGGGCAAGGATTTTACTCCAGACGTTTCCTAGTACCCAGGAAGGACAGAACCTGGAGGCCAATACTGGACCTGTCTATACTAAATACGTTTCTGGAAGTTCCAAAATTCAAGATGGTGACTCTACAGCAGCTACTGCCCATGCTGGGCAAGAGGGCTTGGCTCATAGCTTTGGACCTAAAAGAGGCATACCTGCATATCCCAATCAGACAATCTTGCAGAAGATACCTCCGATTCATAGCTGGCTCAATGCATTACCAATTCTCTGCACTGCCCTTTGGCTTATCTCCTGCACCCAGGGTCTTCACAAAATGCCTGGCACCAGTAATTGCATTTTGCAGACAAAGAGGAATTCAGATATATCCCTACTTGGACAACTGCCTAATTCAAGCAGAGAACAAAGACACTCTTCTACAGCATCTGGCGTTTGTAAAAAAGATAACTAATTGGCCTAGGGTACACAGTAAATGAAAAGAAATCAAAACTAGTGCCCTCTCAAGAAATAATATTCCTGGGTGCAAGCTTAAATACAACTGCCCAGATGGCTTATCTCATGCCAGACAAACAAAAGCAACTCACTTCTTACTTCAAGAAATTGACAACAAAAACCCACTTATCTGCAAGGAAAATCCTGCAGGCCCTGGGTTTCATGGCATCCTGCATTCTACTAATTCCATATGCCAGACTGCATATGAGGAAACTACAATGGTATCTAAAAAGTGTTTGGACTCAGCATTGCCACAGCCTGGAGACAGTAATTGCACTCATTCCCTGCCTGCAACAGGAGTTTCGATGGTGGGCAGAAGCCTGTCACCACAACAAGGGTCTGCCATTCAGTTTACCCACAGCCAGACAGACACTGACAACGGATGCATCAGATTATGCCTGGGGGGCCTATATGGCAGGAAAATGTATTCAGGGCACATGGCCTGCAAACCAGATGCATCTTCACATCAATCAAAAAGAGATGCTAGCTGTTCAAAATGCCCCGACAGCTTTCAAGGACCTGCTTCATCCAGGACAATTACTGATAAAGACAGACAATACTACGGTCATGTGGTACATAAACAAGCAGGGGGGTACACATTCCTACCCTCTCTGCAGACAAGCAATGACCTTATGGGACACAGCATTGGCTTTTCAAATTCACCTGCAAGCACAAGTCCTGCCAGGAAAAACAAATACTCTGGCAGACAAACTAAGCAGAAACCTCATGGATCCCCATGAAAGGAAACTGGATCCACAAGTCTTCAGCATGATAATAAGGAAATGGGGATGCCCAGACATAGATCTATTTGCCTCCCCTCACAACTGCCAATTGCAGAGATTTTGCACAAGGATTTATCACAAGCAAGCATGGAAAGTGGATGCCCTATCATTCAGCTGGAAAAATCTAACAGTATATGCCTTTCCTCCACTGCCTCTCCTTCCCAGGGTAGTCCTAAAGGTCAGACAAGAGAAGCCAAAAATGATACTGATTGCACCAGATTGGCCACACCAGCACTGGTACCCAGTCCTAAAGAGCTTGTCTCAAGGTCCAGCATGGATATTGCCTCAAACTTCTCACTTGCTGACCCAACAAAACAATCAGATCCTGCGCAGCCAACTCAGGAACTTAAATCTGGCAGCATGGCGGATAATGTAACCATTCAGAATACTCCTCTTTCAAAAGCTTTTATGGATGTTATCTTAGAGGCCAGGAGGCCCAGTACCAGAAAGTCTTATGCAGAAAAATGGAAGAGATTCTGTGCTTGGAACCAGGAACAAGGCATTGACACGTGTGTACCAAATATCCCTTAGATTTTTCAATACCTAACTGAGATGCTGAACAAAGGCCTTTCTTTCTCATTAATTAAGATTCATGCCTCTGTCATTTCAGCCCATTACAATACGGAACCACGTATCTTTTCTCATCCTTTAATAAGGCAGTACCTCAGAGAGGTCAAAAACATTATGTCTCCAAGGAGAGCACCAATTCCGGCCTGGGACCTAAATTATGTTTTGGAAAAACTCACACTGCCTCCTTTTGAGCCAGCTTCAACAGCAGATATAAAATTCTTATCCTGGAAAACAGCTCTACTCCTAGCAATAACCTCTGCAAGGCGAGTCTCAGAGTTACAAGCGCTCATGGCTGTGGAACCTTTTATCATTTTTCATCCAGACAGGGTTTCCCCGAGGACAAACCCTACATTCATGCCTAAGGTGGTATCCAGTGTGGCCCTCAACCAAACCATTCACTTGCCTACCTTTTTTCCAAATCCACAGAGCAAGGGTGAGAAAATTCTGCATTCTTTGGACATACACAGGCAGTTACGTTTCTACTTGGACAGAACTAAAGCTTTCAGAAAGACTGAGCAACTTTTAGTGTCATATGCTGCAGGATCACAAGGAAAGGCTATCTCAAAACAGATTATTTCTAAATGGATAGGCCATTGCATCTGTTTCTGCTATTTTCAACATGGCAAATCAGTGCCTAAGGGCATTAGGCCTCATTCCACCTGAGCAGCAGCCACTTCAGCAGCCTTCCTAAGAGGAGTACCAACCAAAGATATCTTAGAGGTTGCAACTTGGAGTTCAGTGCACACTTTCACAAAGCACTACCACTTACCTCTTTACTCTAAGTCCAGGGCAGGCTTTGCCACTGCAGTTCTGCAGGGCCTCATAGCCTCTCCTAATCCTATTTAGCCCAGCTACCCATCCTCAGCTTTGAGATTCAACCCAAGAGTAATGACTGCAACAGTGAAACATGATGAACATAGTACAGTTGTGTACCTACCATAAATGTAGATATTCGAGTGTATTCACTGTTGCAGCCCAGGTTACCCACCCACCATCCCCCTTTTCTTTGCTGGGACTTATCTGCACTTCTCTATCCTATACAACCTATTTGGTGTATTTGCTTGTAGATGAAGGAAATGTTATTTTTGTGAATGCATTTTTATTGGCATATTTTTTCAGGATACCAATTTGAAGGCACCTGACATCTGGGGCAAGAAAAACTGAAGAAAATGGCGTTGGCTGCATCTTTTATACCCCTGGCGCACTGATGTCAGGGAAGAGGCGACAGCAACTGACACCAGACCTAGACTTTTGAATTCTGGCCGACTGAGGGTAGCCTGCCAGCAGGATAACCCAAGAGTAATGACTGCAACAGTTAATACACTCGAACATCTACATTTATGGTAGGTACACAACTGTAACGTCCCCTGCCATAAACAAACTCTACAACAGAAGGAGTAAACTGATGCAGAATAAGGTGAAGTCCCAAGACTGGAAAAACTCCCTTATCTGCCTCAACAAAAAGTTGAGATCCCTCATCAAATCCTCTAAAGCTAGGTATGAAAACAGAATCACAACAGATAGTAAAGACAACCACAAGGCCTTCTATAGTTATGTAAAGAATCTCCACGGCAATACCCAGATTTTCTCTGAGCTACTGCACAATTGTACCTCCTATACCAAGCCAACAGATAATTGCCAGTATACTGGCCAACAGATTCAGTGCCAACTTTAACCCCCTCCCCCCAAAAGACCAATCACAATACCAGTAGATTGCCAGACACCCAGTATTACTGCTGCACGGGTTAAAACAGCACTGTCCAGAGTCAAGAATACAGCTTCTATGGGACCTGACAATATCTCTGGTTGTGTTCCACATGAATTACAGAGTGATCTGGCACCTCACCTGTGCCTTGTTCAGTCACAGCCTCACCTAAGGCTTTGTCCCTGCCAAATGGTGCACTGCTACAGTCATCCCTCTCCACAAAGAAGGAGCAACTACAGACCCTGGGAACTATCTCCCCATTAGCCTAACAAGTCTGATATGCAAAGCTATGGAATGTATCATCATTTATTTATTTTATTTATTTATTCCAGTTTGATTGCCGGGGAAATCCACTGGGTCAACATGGCCCATTTTTAGTGGAGGCCCAGGGAGAAAAGCTCCAAGAATGCATTAAAAATATATTGCATACATGATTTCAACACAATCAAGATTTTAGAAAGCATTAAACTGTTTACAAAATACGATTTCAAGGAATACAGGACAGTATGAGAACACAATTCATATTGAAATTGATTAAAAGTTTTCTTTTTACATGAAGTTATGCTTATTATATTTGCATAGTAAAGCAGTAATTCTTTGAGATTCCTAAACTGAGAGTTAAGGTTGTATAGAAATTGCCTGTAGTGAAGAGATTCAGGGATGGAGAAATAGTGGTGGTTGTGCTTTGAGTGTAAGTATTAGAGATAGAAATGAGTGTTCAGTATTTACAATATTTACACGTTTTGTTGAGCAAGTATAGTTCTAGGAGTAGAAGGATTGTCTAGTATATACATGTTTTGTTGAGCAAATCTAGCTCTAGGGGTAGAAGTAGTTAAGTAGTGGGATAAAGCTGTAAGAGATTGCAGGGAGAGATAGATATAGTTGTAGGAATATGTCTATAGGAGGACGATGGGGTAAATGTATCAGAATGAGGAAACTCTTATACTAGAAGTGATCCAAGATTAAGGAGGGAGGAGGCAGGGGCATTTCCGTTTAGTAGACAGGTGTTTGAAAAGTAGGGCCTTGACATTTTCGGTATTTGGGGTGGTTCTTAGTGGGGAAGGGAGGGAGTTGCATTTTTTGCCCAGGGCATAGGAGAGGAGCAGCTGGCCGGCAGGATGTTTAGGTTTGTGGATAGAAATTAAGTTCTGATGTTCATATCTAAGGGCTCTGTTGGGAATGTAAGGTGGAAGGATATTAGTTAGAGCGGGGCATTTAGTAGGATAAAATTGGAGTGAGTGTGCTATGGAGAGTTGTAGGTAATCTAAGTGGTTTGGTAGTTCTAGCCAATTCAGGGATTGTAGGGTGAGGCAGTGATGAGTGGAGTTTTTGGAATTGGAGGCAAATTTAGAGATTTTATTGTAGCAGCTTTCTAGTTTAGAGGTGGTAGAGGAAGACAGGTTGGTCAGGAGAGGAGCACCATACAGTAAGGAAGGAAGGAGAAAAATAGAGGCCAGAGTGAGCCTAGTTGTGTTTGAGAGAAAGTGGTTATTCCTATACAACATACTTAGCTTTTGGTGTTTTTTCTTTGTTTTGTTGTACATGTATATCGAACTTTAGTTGTTCATCAACAATTACGCCGAGAAGTTTAGCAGAAAGGATGACTTCTATGGGCGTGTTTGTTCGGCTGAGGATTTTGAAGTCACTTTTACTGAAAGAGTAGTTCTTAGAGGGTGAGAATAGAAGAATTTTGGATTTGCTAGCATCATGGACCTAATAAACAAGGATATAGGGAATCTCCAAACTCTGGATCCCACACAGTTTGGTTTTGTCAAGGGTAGATCATGCCTACTCAACTTGGTCAACTTCTTTGAGTCAGTCACCTGTGGATGAAGGCAAGGTGGTTCATACAGCCTACCTTAATCTGGCCAAGGCTTTTGATACTGTTCCCCACTCAGAAGTCACAGAAAACCTCACTGAGCTTGACATCAACCCCTGTATCATTAGGTGGGTTGCAAACTGGCTCACAGATAGAACCGACAGTGTGAAAGTAGCTGACTCCAAGTCAGACTGCTGATTAGTCACAAGTGGAGTCCCACAAGGTTCGGTCCTGGGTCCTCTCCTGTTTGGTATCTACTTCTCTGAAGTCCAGGCCAACACGAAGGGACTCTGGCTGACAAAGTTCACAGACAATTGCAAGATGGGAGCTATTATTAACTCCCCAAGTGATGCTGACATCCTACAGAATGGCCTCACTGTGACCAACGAATGGCGTCAGAACCATGGCCTTAAGCTCAATGCCAAAAAATGTCATCATCCCCTTTGGGAAAAACCCATTTCCCATGAATTACCACATTGATGGTAGTCCACTGAGCACAGAAGGTGTTATAAGAGAACTGGGAACACAGGTTGACAGCAACCTCTCTTTTGATCACCACATTGCCACTGTGGTCAGAAAGTCCTTCTATGTGGCACATATCATTACTAAGGGTTGTGCATCCAGGAAGAAAGTGGTTATGGTCTCCCTCTACTCTTCCCTCATTAGGCCAATCATTGAGTACAATGCCCCATTTGGCATGTACCTCACTAGACACCTGCAACAACTGTAGCAGCCACAAAAGTACCTCACAATGAGGATCCTAGGCCTGAAACACTTGTCCTATATGGACAAACTCAAAAAACTCTTATTCTCCGTCTCATATCGCCTACTTAGAGGCAATCTCTGCTTGACTTACAAAGCCATGTCTGACCCAGCTTTGTTAGAAATGCTACATCTAAAGAAATCCCAATAAATTCACACCACACACTCCAGAAACCCAAACCTCATTACCACAATTAACAGAACATGCTGGAGGGACAGATTCAAAACCCAGAGAATGCCAATGCTATGGAACAGACTTCCCATACATGTCAAGCAGGGCACCTTGCTGACCATCTTCAAGAGAAATCTTGATGAGTGGATGGGAAACAGAAAATTCACCCAGGGATAACACCAGTGGCTCTACTCAACAGAGGCACTGGGAACTAAGGTCGGGTGGCACTATGCCAGGCTAATCCTATGGCTAGGCTTGTAAAGGCCCCAAGGCCATTACCCTTGTAGACACCTATGAACCTATGAACCTATGGTGTGGCATGTGGATGGAGAAATGAGTACAAGGACACCTGTTGGTGGACTGAGGAAGTACAGGACAGCATACAGAGAAAGAGGCTGGCAAAGAAGAAGTGGGATTGTCAGAGAGATGAGGAAAGTAGACAGGAGTATAAGGAGTTGAGGTGCATGGCAAAGAGAGAGGTGGCAAAGGCTAGGGATGAGGCATATGACAACTTGTATGACAGGTTGGACACTAAGGAGGGATGAATGGATATGTACCGGTTGACTAGACAGAGGGACTGAGCTAGGAAAGATGTGCAGCAGATAAGGATGATAAAGGATAATGAGGGAAACATACTCACAAGTAAGGAGAGTGTGTTGAGCAGCTGGACAGAGTACTATGAGAGGCTGATGAATGAAGAAAACGAGAGAGAGAGATGGTTGGATGATGTGGGTATGGTGAACTAGGAAGTGCAATGGCTTACCAAGGAGGAAGTAAGGATAGCTATGAAGAGGATGAATACTGGAAAGCCTGTTGGTCCAGATGACATACCTGTGATACCATTGAGGTGTTTAGGGGAAATGGCAGTGGTGTTTTTCACCAGATTGTTTAAAGGTATCTTGGAAAGTGAGAGGTTGCATGTAGAGTGGAGAGAATGTATTTGTGTACCATTTTAAGAATAAGGTTGATGTGCAGAGCTGTAGTATCTACAGAGGGATAACATTAATCAGTCACAGCATGAAGCCATGGGAAAGAGTAGTGGAAGATAGGTTAAGCAGGGCGGAGATGAGTAGTGGTCAGCAGTATGTTTTCATGCCAGGTAAGAGCACTATAGATGTAAAGTTTGTTTGAGAGTGCTGGTGGAATTGTACAGATAAGGTCAGGAGTTGCTTTGTGTATTTCTGGATGTACAGAAAGCAAACAACAGGGTACCTAGAGGAGAGTTGTGGTATTGTATAAGGAAGCCATGAGTGGCAGAGATATATGTACAGGATATGTACAAGGGTGGTGTGACAGCGGTGAGGTCTGTGGCGGGAGTGACAGATGCATTTAAGGTGAAGGTGGGAGGATATCAGGGATCATCTGTGAGCCCTTTCTTATTTGCAATGGTGATGGACAGGTTGACAGACAAGATCATACAGGAATCCACGTCGACTATGATGTTTGCAGATGCCATTGTGATCTGTACTGAGAGTAGGGTACAGATTTAGGAGACCCTGTAGAGGTAGAGATATGCTCTATAGAGGAGAGGAATGAAGGTCAGCAGGACTAAAACAGAATATTTGTGTGTGAATGAGAGGGAGGGTAGTGGAATACTGAGGATGCAGGGAGTAGAGTTGGCAAAGGTGGATGAGTATAAATGATTCTGATCAACATTTTAGAGTAATGACGACTGTGGAGGACAGGTGAAGAAGAGAGTACAGGCAAGATGGAGAGGGTGGAGAAAAGTGTTAGTATTGATTTGTGACAGACGAGTACCAGTAACAGTGAAAGGGAAGGTCTACAACAGGGTAGTGAGACCAGCTATGTTATATGGGTTGAAGACAGTGTCATTGACAAGAGACAGGAGTCACAGTTGGATGTGGCAGAGTTACTGATGTTAGGATTTGCACTGGTTGTGATGAGGGTGGACAGGATTAGCAATGTGTATATGACAGGGTCAGCCCATGTTGGACAGTTTTGAGACAAAGCCAGAGAGGCAAGATTACATCAGTTTGGGCATGTGCTGCAGAGGGATGCTGAGTATATTGGGAAAAGGATGGTAAGGATGAACCTGCCTGGTAAGAGAAAAAGAGGAAGGCCTCTGATAAGGTTCCTGGATGTGGTGAGAGAGGACAAGCAGGTGTTTGGTGTGACAGAGCAGGATGCAGAGGGCAGGCAGAAATGACAACAGATGATCCACTGTGGCAACCCTTAACTGGAACAGCCAGAAGAAAAAGAAGGAGATGTTGTGATGTCAGTCTTCACAGATTTGCCAATGATTTGCCAGACATAACAAAACTGTATGAGTAAATGACTACAAATTTGAGGCACACATATGGTCAGTGTGCTTATCACTGGACAGTTTAATGGTATGAGCACAGTATATCACATGCACTTCAACACATATGTACAACACTACTTTACTATGCAAATACCAAGTATAGGTCTCTCACATTTCTCAGACAACCAAGTATGTCATAGTTGTATTCACAAGTAAGATATGGATATGTACAACACCCCAGTAGCTGGCCTAGCATTGTCACAGTCAGTATTGTTCAACACACACTGCAGTAGTAGTCATATATGAGCCATCCTTTCCTGGGGTGACTCAGGGGCTTGACCTATAATTTATATCACTGCAGACAGACCCAGATGCTACACCCATAGGTTCTGATCAGAAATGTATCAGTACAGCAGGTCTTGTTGAGATATATATATTACAGTTCCTATTTCCCATTCTTACATACTCCCTACTGCAGTCCATTACATGCTTACTTGTTTGACATACCTGTTTGTTTTATTCAAGTGCAAGTGGTTATGTCTTGCTTGGTTTTTATGTTTTTTTTTTTGCTGTTTCTCTCTCTCTCTCACTCTCTCTTTTCAAGGATGTAGGGTGTACATCTGTGTTGCATAGGCAGCAGCTTGCCTTTTGTAGGTAATGGTCATGAGCAGCTGATGGCCTGTGCACCAGTTGGTGTTCCCCACTTGATAACTGCATGTAGGACAGCTGTGTTGTTATTCTTATAGCCAATGGCATGGCAACACACTCATCACTGACTACGTCATGTGAGCATTGGCTTTTTTCCTTGCCAGTGAGGGGGACTTCATGGAGGTGTGTGAACAACAGCATCACAGAGTGTATTTGGAAATACCTCTTACAACCAAAACTGTAGAGACATGCCAACAGAATGGGGGAGAATGTTCCAGACATAGGGAAAGAATGTAAGTATTGCTGTTATACATTTGGATTAATGCTAGTCTAACAGGGTTTGTGTGGACATGGAGTTCCTGGGTGATTTTAACTTTGGCAGTGTTATGTGTTTGACATAACTGTCACCTGTAGGGCTATCCACAGAAAGGCTAGAATTTGGACTCCTATATTTGATGTGTTCTTCAGACTTTTTTTTGTCTTTGGAAAATCAGTAGCATGCTCTGGGGATTGCAGTCAGTAACTATCCATTTGTGTTTCTGACCTCATATCCCTCAGAAAAGATATGTTACAACTAACCCTGTTACAACAGCAGCATTCTCAGTTTATAACAGCAATATTTCAAATATGCCCCTGTTTTGGGGCATCTGTCCCACACTTATGTCAGGCTTTGTCCAGATGTCATGCAGTAAGAGGTTGACAGGTATAGTATATGATTATTTAGTGCCTACATTCCCTGGTAAGTCACTATGATGATCTGGGGATTTCTGACAGTAAATGACATACATTTCAGTTTCAGAACTCACATCCTTCAGAACATGTATGCTGAAACAAACCTTGTCACTCTGGCAACATTCTACATTTATAAAAGTGATATTTGAAGTATGTCCCTAGTTTTGTCCCATTGTCCCCCCATTTGGACAGCCCTGTGCCAGATTTCTTCCAGTAGGGGGTTGGTAGGTATGGTTCTGAGGTATGACTCCACTACATGTTATGAGCATCTATATATCTATATATATATATATATATATATATATATATATATATATATTGGGCGGCACAGTGGTGCAGCGGTTAATGTTGTCGCCTCACAGCAAGAGGTTCTCCGGTTTGATTCTCGGCTGGGGTGCCTTCTGTGTGGAGTTTGCATGTTCTCCCTGTGTTCGCGTGGGTTTCCTCCGGGTACTCCGGTTTCCTCCCACATTCCAAAGACATGCATCTGGAGCATTTCTCCCCGGGCCTCCACTGAAAACAGGCTCTATGGAACCTAGTCGGACTTTCCTGGTCAACAAATGTTAAATAAATATATATATATATATATATATATATATACCCTTTTCCTCACTGTAGTGCAATCCTTGAGTTAGTATATATAGTTAGGGGGTGGGGACACTGCCTCTCACAATGGGGGGTGTAGCCCTCCAGCAATTTTGGTTTTATATCATCCACCTTACAATTCAGTATATTGAAATTTAGCATTGTAAGATTTCAGTATTATGGGTTTCAGTCAAGTGATTTTTCAGTATTTTGAAATTTCAGTCTTATGGTCTCAGTCAAATGAGTTTCAGTGATATGAAGTTTCTATCATCTGATAGGGATCCATATATATATATATATATATATATATATATATATATATATATATATAGACATACATATTTGTTTTTCTATATATGTATAGTTTCTTTTTATAAATAAATAAATATATATATATATATATATATATATATATATATATATATATATATTTATTTATTTATATACACACTTATATATATATTTATATATATATATATTTATATATATATATATATATATATATATATATATATATATACACATACATATATATATATATATATATATATATATATATATATATATATATATATAGGTATATTTTATATGTATATCACTATTTATATTATGTATATATTTGTCCATATATATGCATCTCTATACATATATAGATGTGTATATGTATAAATACGAAGCCTGACTAATTCTATGGAATCTTTTCCCTACTCTTGAATGAGCATATGTTGGAAAAAGCATCAGCAATATCTACAGCTCCAATGGTGTAGTGTTACAGTGCTCTGACTATGGTGTACAGATCCCTGGGTTCAAGACCTGGCAGGGCTGGTAATTTTGTTGCTCTTACTCCTGCTTACTCATGCTTACATCAGCACTAATTCTTTAAAAGAAAAGAGAAAGGGGTGATAGGAAAGTGGCGGAAAAGGTGCATTCAGAATGAAGAATAATATGACAGATAGTTACGGATGTGCAGGATGGGTGTACAGAAGGTCCATAGCTGTCCATTTCTTATACAGCAACAGCTGTGTATTTGTACAGAATTTGGAGGTGAATTTGGACACTCAAACCCCAGAAAGAGGGGTGAGGACAACAGAAATGTGTTGTTAATCCTGCTAAGCATAGCTGAGCATTGCTAACCATTGCTCACAGTTCATTCTCATAATATACCACACTAATGACTTCATTTAGTAAGTGTATATGATTTCCATTACATGACATGGCTGTATGTGCTTTCATTACAGTAGCAAGGGGTGTAACTATACTGTATGGGACACATGTATACATAGATGTTTTCACATGTTATATGCACTCACACATCCATTTTATACCAGCTACACTACACTGGGTGACAAAAATAACTTACCACATATTTTAATATGAACATAGCACTTTTAACACTGATTTCCCATGTAAATTTGGATTGCCTGGTGTATTACTCAAGCCGTGTACACCTGCATACAAAGCTGGGACTCTGACCACTACACTATCTTGATTTGTGGATTTGAGTTGCATATTTTTATTTCTCAGCTTTTGGATAGATTATATTACTATATTAAATGGAGAGTACTGAGGTTTTCAGCCATGTCACTGAGGATTGCTGTCATGACATAATGGCATACATTTCAGTTTCAGATTTGTATCCTTCTGAACATTAATGCTAATGCATAAACTGTTTTCTATCCACTTTCTGTCTGTCCTCTATGCAGATGGGATGACAGCAGTGCTCAGGCTGTGATTGACTACACTGCAGAATGGGTCTGAGAGCCCATGCCTGTGTTCATGTTGGATGCAGCCTGGAATGGTATCAGGCCTATAGAGACCTCTATGTGCTGCCTTTGAGAAGGTATTACAGACCTGTTTCCTGATCATGAGGGGAGGGGGGGGCAGGTGCTGTACATGCACATGTGTACCTATGGGGAGAGAGGGTGGTGATGTTTACACTTCACCTGTCTGCAGCTGGTTGCCTATATCCATATCATATGTGTATGTGATGTTATTGACCACCACTACAGAGCAGATATGTGTGTTACCTCTGTAATTGTAGACACACGTCTGGAAGGCCTATTGGTTGGCCTTGGTGGATGTCTCCAGTTTGCCTTAGGGTACATCACCGGTAACATTATTTGCTTGTGCAGAACAAGGAAACATGGCTTCCAATGTGGCATCTGTTCCTTCTTGGCCCATCCTGTGATTATTTCCACTATGATGGTTGCTGTGTATTGCTACTGTCCACCACAGGCGTTCAGCCTACCTTGAGGGGTTTGATGTTGTCCTGTTGGGTATTGCTGAGGCCATAAAGCTATGTAGGTGCCCACATAGTATTGTGGTGTTGGCCTGGACACTGCTGCTAGTTCCAATATATGGGACACCCTTCATGTGGGCCTTCCCCATTTTCCTTGCCTGTCCAGGTGACATTATGGAGGTGTGGGGGCTACAGCACCACAGACAGCAGGTGGAAATACCTCACATGTCAGGACATGTGGAGACAGTCCAACAACATGAGGGACAAAGCTTCAGAACTGGGTACAGATTATATGTCATTAGTGCTGTTATACACATGGAGATTGCTAGATTGACAGGATTCGTCTGCACATGCATTTACTGGGTGACATGGCATCTGACAGTGATATGCCTCTGACATACCTCTCAACTGACATGTTGTCCACAGACTGGTCAGATGTTTCCCTGTTATACTTGGTCTGTTCCTCGAACAATGTCTGTTTTTGTGGGGTTGGTAGGACAACGTAAGGAATGTAGTCAGTAACTGTTGACATCCATTGGTGTTCCAGACATCATATCCTTCAAGGATGTTCTGTTACAACAACATGTGTAACACCAGCTACTGTTTCAGTTTGTAATTGTAACACCATTATGTATGATATGTCTCTCATTCCAGCCCCCTGTCCCACAAGTATGTCATACATTGTCCAGATGTCCTGTACTATGAGGTGCAGAGGTATGGTATATCATTAATTACCAACAGCACTTCGGTTATCATGCCAATGACTTGGCAGACTTCTGACCATGGTATGCAGCAGTGGGCAGGATTATGGTTTCACACCCTGGTAATTCTGTGGAAATCTGAACATATGACAGTTATGTCTGTCTGGCCATTGTGAACAGACTGCCAAGACTGGGTAACAATGTTGTGTGTAGATGTTTGTTGGGGTGGGTAGGAACAGTAGCAGATGTGAGTGCCATACATCCTTTACCTATCTGACTCTGCATGCTGCTGCAGCTGCTGGCAGTCTATTATGTCTGTATGCTTATAGGGGCTGACTGTGAAATGCCCTGTATCACCTCAAGATTCCCAGTACACTGTGAATTGGGCCAGTATATGTTAGTGTAGTGTGAGACTGGCAGTCAGGATATGTTTGTTCAGACAGTCATTCAATTCTAGAGTTCATTTTGGGTACTGGTATGATTTTCTTCATGTTTCACTGTTGCAGTCATTACATTTGGGTAATCTGCTGGCAGGTTGCCCTCAGTCGGCCTGATTAACAAACTCTTGGGTCCTGCATCAGTTGCTGTCTCTTCTTCCATGATGTCAGGTCATCAGGGGTATAAAACATGCAGCCAATGCCATTACATCAGTCTTTCTTGCCGTGCGGTGCCCAAAGCAGAAGCAGTTCGCAAGTGCCGGTCGGCCAACTCCTGAAATTTTCATTTTCGAGTTTCAGTACCAAAGTCTTCAACTAAAAGCTAAGTACCCCATTGAGGAAACTTTTTCTTGCTTCTTACCGATGTCAATAAAAGTTAATAATTGTATTACTTGTGGGAAGCAAATACCTCATAAGGATTTTCATTTGTACTGTATTCCTTGCCTAGGCCCTGAGCACGACGTACCTTGCTGTCAGTTTTGTGCTTTATTTAATCAGCGCACTATCCATCGTCGGTACATATTTGATTCTAAATATTTCGGTTCATGGTTTAATTATCCAGAAATGACGTCAGTTAGCCATCCGACTACCGGAATACCGAAAAAACACAAAGAAAAAGACAGAGACAGGCCGTTGAGGTCCAAAACTGCCAATGACGCTTCTCCTAAGCCAGTCACCAGTTCACCGCTACTCAGTGAGGTGCTTTCGCAGCCCCTGATACCCGCTACTTCTGATTCGCAGGCCTCTACTGAGACCCATTCGGAGTCAGGTATGCTGCGAGATGCTTGACCTATGGAACCCGCAGATGTCTGTACCTTGGATGGGTCTGGAGCCGCTGTGCAGGCACTGGCTTCTGAGGGTCTATTCAGGCCTACAGACTTGCATATTAAACCGATACCACCTTCAGTTTTAAGGCCAAAATCACGATCTATGTCTAAAAAACTGATGCCCAGGCCACATGTTCAGGCCCCTATGCCTAAAAAACAAATGATCAAAATGGCTGAAGATTTAATTACTCTAATCAGGGGTAGTCATAGGTTCATAGGTTCATAGGTTCATACTAGGCTATCTGCCCGAGGGCATTTACAAGCCTAGCCCATAGTTTTGTGGCTTACGCCACCCCTTTAGTATGGGGAACTATACCCATTATTTTGCTGTGCCTCTGTTGAGCAGTGACACTGAGGTAATCCCTGGGGTATATCTGCGATCTCCCATCCATTGGTCAAGATTTCTCTTGAACAAGGCCAGCGAGGTGCTCTGCCTCACATATACCGGGATTTTATTCCACAGCATAGGGAGTCTTTGGGTGATGAATCTATCCCTCCAGCACGTCCTATTAATAGCCGTGTCGAGGTTTAAGTCTCCCGCCCTTGTGGCTCTGACAGATCTAGATTTTTTGAGGTGAAGCATATTCATCAAATCTGTGTTTAACATGGCCTTGTATGTTAGGCAAAGGTCACCTCTGAGCAAGCGGTAAGCGACTGTATAGAGCTGGAGTTCTTTCAGTCGGGCAGCATAGGACAGATGTTTGAGACCCTTTATCCTTTTGGTGAGGAACTTTTGTGGCCTCTCCAGCTGCTGCAAGTGTCGGGTCAGATACATTCCGAATGGGGCATTGTACTCAATCATTGGTCTGATGAGTGATGAGTATAGGGAGACTATGACCTCCCTTGATCTAGATGAGAATCCCTTCATGATAAGGTGGGCAATGTAGAAGGTCTTCCTAATTACTTTAGCTACATGGGTGTCGAATGACAGACTACTATCAACCTGGGTCCCCAGGTCCCTGATAACTTCTTCTGTGCTCAGTGGATTACCACCTATTTGGTAGCTAGGGGTAACCTTGTTTTTCCCGAAGGGTATGACTATGCATTTTTTGGCATTTAACTTTAGGCCATGGCTCTGGCACCAGTTATCTGTTTCTGTGAGACCCTTCTGAAGGATATCTGTGTCAGATGTGTTTTCTACTATGGCCAGTTTGCAGTCATCTGCAAACTTTGTCAGCCATAACCCTCCTGTGTTTGCTTGTACTTGAAAAGTAGATGCCAAACAAGAGTGGGCCCAGGACTGAGCCCTGTGGTACACCACTTGTGACAGGCTTTGAGTCTGACATGGCGCCAGCAACTCTGACCCTGTGGGTTCTGTCACTCAGCCAGTTTGCAACCCATCTTGTGATGTATGGGTTAACATTTAAGCTGATGAGTTTTTCAATGATACCCGAGTGGGGTATTGTATCAAGGCCTTCGCCAGATCGAGGTAGGCTGTATGGACTGCCTTTCCTCATCAATGGCTTTGGTGACTGTTTCGAAAAAGTCAACCAAGTTTAGAAGGCATGATCTGCCTTTGACAAAGCCAAACTGGGATGGATCCAACGTCTGCAAATTCCCTATGTCTTTATTTATGAGGTCCATTATGATCCTCTCCATGGCTTTGCAGATAAGGCTTGTCAAGCTAATGGGCGGTAATTTCCAGGGTCGGTGGAGGCACCGCCTTTGTGAAGTGGGACCACAGTTGCAGTGCGCCACTCCCTGGGTACGTATCCAGAGGTAAGACTATGATTAAACAGCTGTCCTAGCTGTGGGTTTAATTCCTCGTTGAGTTCGTGGAGCACACAGCCGGGGACACCATCAGGTCCCATGGATGCTGTGTTTTTGCTTTGGAGAGAGCAGTTCTCACTTGGGCGTTGGAGATGTTTGGGGGCTGCAATCGCTTGGTATAGATATCTCTCCTTTTGGGGAGGGGAGAAGTTTGCACTGAACCTGTCAGCCAGTATGTTGGCAATGTCTGTAGGATCAGTAATCTTCACATCATTTTGAACTAGTTCTGAGCATATCTGGGAGTTTCCTCCCAGGTTTCTAACATAGCTAAAGAAGGCCTTATGATTGTCTTTTGAGTCTTTAGCTATTTTTCTCTCAAAATTTGCTTTGGATGATTTTATGAGAGCTCTTAGTTTTTACTTATAGTGATCAAGGGTGTCTTACCTTTTAAGGATTTTGCTCTATCTTGTAGTAGCTTCCTCCTTTGTTGTAGAGTTTGTTTATGGCTGGGGTCCACCAGACTGGACGCTTGCCTTTGGTACAAAGAGTCTTTGTTTTGCTTGGGATTGCCTTATCCATGCAGTCCTGCAGGTGCTGGTAGAAGGCATTTGTAAGTGATTCAGTGGCTTGAGTACTGTTTTCCGCCGGCTCGGGGTCCTTAAAGGAGACCACACTAGTCTTTAGAAGTGTGAAGTTGGCTTCGAGAAGTTCTTTACTGTGGTCTTTTTTATTTCAGGTGGGGGTGGGATGAGGACCTCCAGTGAGATTAGTTTGTGATCTGATCTCACCAGTGAGGGGTATACTTCGGTGTTGAACATTGTGCTCCCATGTTAGTGATGATGAGATCAAGTATGTTTTCTCCTCTTGTGGGGATGGTGACTAGTTGTTCCATGTCATTTGAGTTTATGAATTCCAGGAACTTTTGGGCTAGGGTGTTTGGGCTTGAGTAGTGTTCCCAGTCTATATTAGGGTAATTGAAGTCACCTAGTATGATGGTGTTTGGTGATACATTTATCCCTCTAGTGTTTTCAGGAAGGCCATGTGAAGTTCCTGAGTTTGTGAGGGTGGCCTGTAACATGCTACAATTTGCAGAGCAGTCTTGCCTATGGTTAATTGCACCTGGATGGTCTCCGATGCATCGTCGTTGCCACCAGTCTTGAGGTGTGGGTGTCTTTGATGAATATGGATACCCTCCTTTCTTGGTATTGTCCGGATTTTGGGGCGAACGCATGATAAGAGGTAAAACCTGATAGTGCTGGGGTGCTCTCAGGAGCCTTGAACCAGGTTTCTGTCACTGCACAGACATCGATGTTCTCCATACTGAGAAGGGCCTCGAGTGCGTGCATTTTGAGATTTAGACTTCTGGCATTGAGCAGCATTACCCTTAGTTTTTTCCTTTTTGTGTTCTAGGGTGGTAGGTTTAGAATTTGAGCCTTGCCTAAAAAGGCACTATGGGGTGGCAAGAGCCTTTGCCAATATCCGAATCCCAGGGTGACAGGTGCAAGCCGTCCCTCGAAGCAGCGTGGCTTGTCCAGCATGTCATCCCAGGCAGACAGACATTGGATCCCCTTTGAATGACACCAGAGTTTAAGCCAATTGTTAAAGCTGATCATCTTATCTCTGTATTGTGGCATCATTCTTGGTGAAGGTAGGATACTGCTCAAGGTCAGGGTCATACCTACCTGGGCTACATAATCAGAGAGCTCCTCAATGTCTCTTTTCATGTAGTCCAAGGAGGTACGTCTCAGGTCGTTTACACCAGCGTGGACAATGACTGAGTCGTATTTGTACCTGCTGTTGAGAGACCTGAGTGCTTGCGTTATGTGGTGGATTCTAGCGCCCGACAGGCAGCTTACTGTGACCTTCTCCTTACTCAGTCTGGTGAGCGGGACGTCAGTGTGTCTGACTATGGAGTCACCAATGACTAGTGTGTCTGGCATTGTGTTTGGCCTTAAGGGCTGTGACTGTTTGACACTCTGACTGTGAGGTCTATGTGTTGCAGGTGTTGTGTTCTGAGGTGGTGGTTGTTTGGGTGTCTGCTTTGGTGGCCTCTGCTGTTTTGGTAGATTTTTGATCAGAGCCGAGTATGTCTTTGTGTGTTTATGTGTATGATTTGAGGTTGTGATGGTACTATGTGAGACTGGGTCTATAGTGTGTGTGGTAACCTTCTCCTCCTGACTGGTCTTGCCAGTCCTATGTTGAGAGAGCTCAGCCTCCAGTTTGGCCGTATAGTTGCATCTCTCGCATGTATTTGTGTTTTGTGGGAGGAGGAGAGGGTTGTCTGTGTACATGAGGCAATTGTAACATTGCCTCAATATTCCCAGGTTCACCAGCTGAGCAGGAGAGGACACTAGCAACTGATCCCTCGACATGCTAGAAGGACAAGACAAAAAAACTTTAAAAGAGATTCCGGGGGATGTGGGTGACCGAGAAATGGGGGTTTGCCTTTTTGGGGTGCTATCTATAAGAGTGCCGTATCAAGGTAATAAGTACTGTAGGAGCAAGTGCTAGGTTTAACAGATAGAGAAAAGTCTACTTGGAGTCAAGCAGAGATGATCTTTTTAGGTATTTGAGAAAGTGCTAGTAACACCCCCCTCCCCCATCTGAGAGGCCTAGGGCTGAACTTGACTATGAATCTTCTGAACAGGACTCTGTTTCTTCTGACTCTTCTGATGAACTGGATTTGTCTGTACCTACTTATGAGGACTCTGGTGCAGAGGATTCCATTCCTTCTGCTTCTACCCCTGAGGATTTTTATTTTGGGGAAACTTTACATACCTTAAGGGAGCATTTCCACTGGGAAAGTCAAGATTTTTCTGAATCCAAGAGGAGGCTTAGGGCTTTCCTTCTTCTTCCTCAGCACAGGCCTTTGGCTATAACTCCTGTATCAGATATTGTTGATGATGTGTTTTCAGAATCCAGTATGGCTCCTGATTCCCTGCCTCTGGCCCCTTGTAAACCAGACAGATACTACAGGGTTCTTGGCTCCCACAAATTACTTTTCAAAAATCCTGTTGCGGACCCTGAAACCAATTCTCAGGGGCCCAATGGCATTAAGGTTGCTAAAAATCCTACCCCTTCTGATAGAGACTCCAGGGTGCTGGATGGATGGGTTAAAAAGGTTTATACTTCTGCAACCTTGTCAATCAGGGCTTTAAACTGTCAATTCCATATGCTAAACTATCAACAGCGTATCAAGGGACTGCTTAAACAGATAATGATGTTGATTTCTGACTGTGTGGAAAATAAGGATTTACAAGATTTATTGCATTCAGCTGAACAAGTTGGAAAACATACTTTGCAATGTGGTTTTGATTCTTTGGAGGCCTTTTGCAGGGCTGCTGTTACTGGGTCTGTGATTAGAAGGCATGCTTGGCTTAAGGAGCAATCTCTGCCTGATCATGTTAAAGCAAAACTGTTGGATGCTCTTTTGCAGCAGGACCATCTGTTTGGCAACAACGCTGAAGAAGTTCTAAAAAAGATGGAAGATAAAGCTAAATCTATGCAAACTGTGAAAGATTTCTTACAAGTACAACCTCCAAGATTTAGTAGGCACTGGCCTACTAAGAACTGGTCTTTTCCAGTTCCTTCCACAGCCACTCAAGCCAAACCCAGGCATTCCAAAAACACCAGGTTTCAGTCCCAAGGGACTTTCAGAACTAAGCAATAGGGTGCCTCTGCTTCCAAATCTGGAAATAAGACGCCACCCTATGGTAAACAGTCACAATGACTTCCCTTTGAAATTACCAAGCACTTACCTCTTAGCTGCCCCTTTGGGGGGAAAACTGGCTCTTCATGCAAAAAACTGGCAACTTATAACCCAGGACAAATGGGTTTTAAATATAGTGTCCCAGGGATACAGATTTAATTTCCACACATTTCCACCTCCAAACGGGTGGCCAGACCTGCTCCCAAATCAGTGGGCAGAGGCTCAGAAACAAGTAATTTCCCTCCCAAATATGGGGGCAATTCAACTAGTACCAGAAGAGGAAAAGGGACAAGGTTTCTATTCCAGACTTTTCCTGGTACCCAGAAAAGACAAATCACGGCGTCCAATTCTGGACCTGTCTCCTCTAAACACCTTTCTGGACATTCCAAATTTCAAGATGCTGACTCTTCACCAGTTGCTTCCTATGCTAGGCAAAGATGCCTGGTTGGCAACTCAAGATTTAAAAGAGGCTTACCTGCATATCCTAATCAGGGAATCTTGCAGAAGATACCTCCGCTTCAAAGCAGGCTACTGGCATTATCAGTTCTCTGCACTGCCCTTTGGCTTATCTACTGTGCCCAGGGTATATACAAAGTGCCTAGCTCCAGTAATTGCATTTTGCAGGCAAAGAAATATTCAAATATATCCATACCTGGACGATTGTCTAATTCAGGCAGAAAACCAGGCCATTCTTCTAAAACATCTGGTGTTTGCAAAAAGGGTTCTAACTTGTCTAGGGTACACCATAAACAAAAAGAAATCTCAAATGGTACCCTCTCAAAAAATTACATTCCTGGGTGCAAGCTTGAATACAACTGCCCAGATGGCTTTCCTTATGCCAGAAAAGCAAATTCATTTGGTGACCTACTTCAAACAGGTGGCCACAAAAACCCTTCTATCTGCAAGACAAATACTGCAAGCCTTGGGGTTCATGGCCTCCTGCATTCTTCTAATTCCATATGCAAGACTGCATATGAGGAAATGTCAGTGGTACTTAAAAGGTTTATGGAGTCAACATTGTCACAGCCTGGAAACAATGATTCCTATCATATCTTGCCTGCAACTAGAGTTCCTATGGTGGGCAGAGGCCTGCCACCAAAACAAGAGACTGCCATTCACACCATCCCCTGCCACCCAAACCCTAACTACAGATGCATTAGACAAGCATGGGGGGACTCTTCTGGCAGTAAAGTGCATTCAGAGCAAATGGAGCTCAAATCAAATGCACCTTCATATCAATCAAAAAGAAGTGCTAGCTGTAAAGAATGCACTGACAGCCTTTAAGGACTACCTTCATCCAGGACAACTAATGGTAAAGATGGACAACACCATGGTTATGTGGTACGTAAACAAGCAGGGGGTACACATTCCTACCCCCTCTGCAGACTAGCCATGGCATTGTGGAACAAGGCCTTGATCTATCAAGTACAACTACAAGCTCAATTCCTGCCAGGAAAGTTGAATATTCTGGCAGACAAACTAAGCAGAAATCTCATGGACCCACACGAATGGAAACTGGAACCACGGATTTTCAACATGTTGACACGCAAATGGGGGAGCCCAGACATAGATCTTTTTGCCTCACCCCAGAACTACCAGTTGGACAAATTTTGCACAAGAACTCCTCACAAAAAAGCCTGGAAAGTGGATGTTCTCTCCTTCAGCTGGAAAAACCTATCAGTCTATGCCTTTCCCCCTCTGCCTCTGCTCTCCAAAGTTCTACTAAAAGTCAAACAGGACAAACCAAAAATGATTTTGATTACTCCAGACTGGCCTCGCCAACACTGGTACCCACTCCTACGCAGTCTGTCACAAATTTCTCCATGGCACCTGCCTCAGACACCTTCCTTACTGTCTCAGCAGGAGAACCAAATTCTGCACCCTCAGCTCCAAACATTGAATCTTGCAGCTTGGCTAATCACTTAAATTCCCCTTTAGCATCCCTCAGCAAATCTGTGATGGATGTCATTTTGGAGGTGAGAAGACCTAGTACTAGAAAATCTTATGCTGACAAATGGAAAATATTCTGTGCCTGGAATCAGTCTCAAGGGATGAGCACAGCAGCACCCAATTTACCTCAGATTTTGCAATACTTAACTGAGATGCCTCACAAGGGCCTGTCTTTTTCTTCCATAAAAATCCATGCCTCAGCCATTTCTTCTCATTACAGCACAGAACCCCCCCCCTCTTCTCTCATCCTCTGCTAAATCAGTTTCTCAGAGGGGCCAAAAACTTGAGACCTCCCAGGGGAGCTCCAACCCCTGCCTGGGACCTTTATTCTGTATTGGAGAAACTCACTCTACCTCCTTTCGAGCCAGCTGCTACTGCAGACTTAAAATTCCTTTTCTGGAAAACAGCCTTCCTTTTAGCAATCACTTCAGCTGGAAGGATCTCTGAATTACAGGCTCTTATGGCAGTGGAGCCTTTCATCATCTTTCATGCAGACAGGGTGTCACTCAGGACCAATCCATCCTTCATGCCCAAGGTGGTACCCAGTGTGACTCTTAATCAGTCCATTCATTTGCCAACTTTCTTTCCCAATCCACAGAACAAGGGGGAGCGGATTCTGCATTCATTGGATGTACACAGACAGCTTAGATTTTACTTGGACAGGACTAAATCTCGAAGAAAATCTGAACAACTGCTGGTAGCATTTGCTGCAGGGGCAGAGGGAAAGGCTATTTCAAAGCAAACCATTTCTAAATGGATAAGCCATTGTATTCATTTCTGCTATAAGCACCATGGAAAACCTATCCCCCAGGGGATCAGATCCCATTTCACCAGGACTGCATCTACTTCTACAGCCTTTCTCAGAGGTGTTCCTACCAGGGATATTCTAGAAGCTGCTACCTGGAGTTCAGTTCATACTTTCACCAAGCATTATCACTTACCAATTTTCTCCAAATCCAGAGCTAGCTTTGCCACTGCTGTTTTGCAGGGCCTTATAGCCGGCTCCTAATGCTGTATAAATCCATCCTCCCAACCATAGCTTTGGGAATCTACCGAAATGTAATGACTGCAACAGTGAAACATGAAGAACATAGTACAGTTGTGTACACTTACCATAAATGTAGATGTTTGAGGGTATTCACTGTTGCAGTCCTGGTTACCCTCCCTCCAGCCCCATTTTTCTCTTACTATGCCTCTACTTTCTTTTACTATACTTAAAAGCCTTTTTGGTGTGTTTGCTTTTGTTTGGAGGTATATATTTTTGTGTTTTTTTAATTATTTATATATTTTGCTCCCCATTTGGGGGGCACCTGACATCTGGGGCAAGAAAAACTGATGTAATGGCATCGGCTGCATGTTTTATACCCCTGACGACCTGACGTCATGGAAGAAGAGACAGCAACTGATGCAGGGCCCAAGACTTTGTTAATCAGGCCGACTGAGTGCAACCTGCCAGCAGATTACCCAAATGTAATGAATGCAACAGTGAATACACTCAAATATCTACATTTATGGTAAGTGTACACAACTGTACTTTGCTGTTACTGTGGTGCAAATGTTTTTGGGTGGACATTTTTGCACCACTATCTACGTTTAACTACTGTTCCATCCCTGTAGTGCATGCTATATTTGAATATACATGGGTAATTGCCCACAGGTGATGTGGGGGAGTGTCATGTTGGTCTTACTGTGCTACATAAGGTGCTGGATGACATGTTTGGCAGCTGTCAGGGAGTTTCCATTCTGTTACATCACTGCAGTCTTACCTCTACCAGAGGCCTAGACACTATCCAGATGTGTGGCTCATATGTTTGGTCTGTTCCTGAGACAGTTGTCCTTGGCTAATCAGTAGGATATTCTGGGAAATGCAGTCAGTAAATGCTAATTTCTATTGGTGTTACTGACTTCATATCCCTCAGAAAAGAAATGTTACAACAAAGCCGGTAATACCAGCAACTGTCTACATTTATAACAGCAATATGTCCAATATACCCCTGTGTTTGGGCCTCTGTCCCCTGATTATGTCAGGCTTTGTCCAGATGTCATGCACTAAGAGGTTCAGAGGTATGTAGTATCATTATTTATTGCATTCATTCCTGATACCATCCCAGTGATGTCATAGACCCCCAAACATGTAACAAGGAAGTGGGCATAGATATGATTCCTGTGCCTAAACATTCTGTGGGGAACTGTACATTTGAGAGGTCTGTGTATGTCTGCCCATACTTAAAAAGACTATCAGGATTGTGTAGTGTGTGTATGTTATTTGGGCTGTGAAGAAAGGGGGTACATGTAAGTGTCATGGGCCCTTTCTATCTGACTGTGCATGCTGCTCCAGTTTCTGGTTCCCTATCGCCTGTATATGTTTGTACATGCAGACCGTGACATGTCCCATATCACCTCACGATTTCCACTACACTACGACTTGTGGCAGTATATGTAGGGGTACTGTATGAGTGGCAAATGGGATTTTGTTGCTCACACAGTCATTATACTGTAGAGTTCAGTTTGCTTACTGGTATGTCACTGTGACTGTGGTGCAATTTTTGGAGGGTATGCACTGTCACACCAGTATCTGTTTTCCACTAGTGCTACATCCCTGTAGTGCCTGTTATATTTGCTAATGCATGTGTATAGCCCCAGAGCTGGACCTGGATAGTGTTATGTCAGTCTGATTGTAGTTTGGACATTGTTTGGTACCTCAGTGTAGTTTCCATACTGTTGTGTTATGTCCACATATTTGTAGGATGTCCAGTTGATTTGCCGATATCTTTGGTCTGTTCCCCATAACTGTTGTGTATTCCTGACACATCAGTGGGATGATGTGGGGATTGAGATCACTAACTAATGAGAAGCAATTGAGTCCTGGAATTGTGATATTTCAGTAAATACATGCTAGGACATACACTGTTACTACATGAACGTTCTCAGGTTATCTACTGATGTATTTTGTCCCTATTTTCATGCCTTCGTCCCCCCCACTTTGTCAGGCTTGTTCTGGATTCATTGCACTAAGGGGGTCTAAGCATACCTCTCCACTGCCAGGATTTTCACAGAATGTCTGGTGTGGATGTTTGGCCCATAGTTTTGTTCAGTTGCACAGTTTATTTGTATTTGTCTGGTAAGTCACACTGATGATCCAAGGATTTATGTCAGTAAATTATGACATAACATTTCAGTTTCCATCCTCATATCCTTCAGTAATTGTCTGCTGAAACACACCCTGTTGGTGTAGCAAATGTCTTAATTTGTAACAGCAATATTTGAAATATATCCCTATGTGTGCCCCTCCCCCCTTTTACAGCCTTTGCACAGGTTTCTTGCACTAACAGGTTGAGAGAGATGGTTCTGAGGTATAACTGCACTGCATGTTATATACATATATATGTTTCCTTCCTTTATATTTTTATATATGTATATATTATGACTCTATTTATATATATATATATATATATATATATATATATATATATAAACATATGTATAAAAAAGTAGAGTCATAATATATACATATATAAAAATATAAAGTACTGAAATATTGAAATTCAGTATTCTGAGTCCATAAAGTGGAATCCTGACAAGAGTGAAACCTCAGAAGCACGAAATTCAAAACCTTGAATACCGCGAATACCGGAGGTTCTGAACTTCACGCTTCTGAGGATTCGCTCTGGTTATAGATGCAGGTAAGTGTGTATGTGTTAAGGGTTTTGGGTAGGGGCTGTGGTGTGTGTCAGTGTGTTTTGTTGCTGTGATGTTTGTGCGAGGAGAATGTAGCTTGTGTGGTGGTGTTTTGTGTGTGTTTGTATGTAGTGCAACCTCGGAGTAAGAATATTTAAGTAGGGGGTGCAGGGGGGCTTGCTTTTATGTAGTAGAGAGCTTGTGTTTGTGTGTGGGGAGGGAGATGTGGGTGGGTGTGGAGTAGAAGAGCAAAATTCAAAATCTCCGGTGTGCGAGATTTGAATTTCGCGCTTCTGAGTTTTCGTTGTTGTAAGATTTCGACTTTATAGCCTCGAAATACTGAATTTTGACATTTTAGTATTTCGATGATATAAAGTGAATCCATATATATATATATATATATATATATATATATATATATATATATATGTATGTGTGTGTACAACACATGAATGGTTCCACAAAGGGTCATGGGTTTGACACTTGGGATTGCTGTTTTTTTTTTCATTAATATTAAATGACCAGAATGTATCATATGTTTGTTACAGCATTGCATACTTTCACAGCTCAGATGGTGTAGTGGCATTTTGCTGTGATAGTAGAGGACAGCATCCCAGGTTCAAGACTTGGGAGGGCTGACAATTTTGTTGCTGGGCAGAACAAGGTCTGATGGATGTGGTGATTAAGGCACGTTTAAGCATATTATACTTATACTTTTATATTATAAAATAATATTTATATACACATTATAATTTTAAGTTTACCTTCCAAGACATCCCTCTATGTGCTTTCATTAAATTATATTCTTGTGTGACTATACTGTATGGGGCACTTGTGTTTATATGGGGGTTTCACATCTTTTCTACACTGATATCTCACTTTTGGAACTGCTACACTACCCTGGTTCACAAAAAAGTTGCTACATAATTTAAGTTTACTAAAATAATTTTAACACTACTTTCACATAGGAAAATTAGTCGCCTGTCTTGGGACTTGAACAGTGAGCAACTGCATGTAAAGCCATGATTCTAACTACTACACTACTTCAGGTTTGCATTTAGCTCCTATGGTATGTTTAAGCTATGCTAAGTGGACAGCCATTACGTGCATGCCCACTTAGCTACACTTAAACATTCCTTAGGCTAGTGAAAAAAGTTATACATTATTATTATATTATTAGGTTAGATGGGTGTGTATTGTGGTGTTCTGACAACTACTTGGGACTGCAATCGTAAAATAGTGGCATTGATTTGACTTTCAGGCTTCTATTCTTCAGGGACTCCTGCTTATACATATCCTGTCATCTATCAACTTTCTAAGTGTGAGGGCATATTTTCAGGCATGTCCCTGATGTAGTATTTATTCCCCCCATCATTTTTGCATTTGTTAACATGCCCTGCTGTGATGGGGTATTGGCATACCTTTGCTTTCAGACTTCGACCTTTACGTGATTCATGCTGATGCATCGCCTGTTCTCTACCAACTTTCTATGTTTGTGGGGCTCTACTTGTGCTTTTTCACTTTTGGGGGGATTTATCCTCCATTATGTGTGCATTTACACACATTTCCTGCTTTAGCAGGTTTCAAAAGTGTCGTACAGCACTTTAGCAATACAGGGTGTGTGTCACAGAACCTGACACACACCCCCTGCATTGCTTTCTTGTTGCCGTTTTTATTTTAGTGTCCACAGACACTGAAATGATCATTGTTTTTTCATTTCAGTGTCCGCAAACACTGAAATACTGGGATAATATTAGAGCAAAGCTCTAATATTATGCCAGTTTGGCTTAGAAAGTGCTGTACTGCACTCGTTCATAGTTCATGTCCATGTAAATTAAACAGCCGCATGCCTTCATGAATATGCAAGGTACGCTGCGGTTCTAAATGGATATAAACCGCTCCGTGGAAGAATAGTCTTATTCTTGCACTGAGCTTCATGAATCTGGGGGAGTTTATTTAAATGTGAATTTGCAGTTTGTTTAACTGGCATTGGCAAAGCCTGTTATATGCAAAATTATGATCTGCTTGCTTGTTTGTTGTTTTCCTTGTTGGTAATAAAGGATCATCTAATACTGTTTACTGGCTACTTGAAGTTCTTTCTTTGATTGTATTATATCTATATCTGTATCTATATCTGTATCTATATCTATATCTGTATCTATATCTATATCTATATCTGTATCTATATCTATATCTATATCTATATCTATATCTATATCTATATCTATATCTATATCTATATCTGCATCTGTATCTATATCTATATGGTCTCGACCATATGAATTTCAAGTTTCTGCATTGTATAATTAGTCACATTATTTCTATGTCTATGTACACTGTTTTTTGATTGTCTGTGTGTGGAGCTTTTCACCTCGGGACTCCAATGGAAATGGGTATCTGCCCAAATGTATATATATATATATATATATATATATATATATATATATATATATATATATATATATATATATCTATATCTGGGTTCATAGGCTCATAGGTGGATACTAGGCTATCTGCCCGAAGACATTTATAAGCCTAGCCAGAAAGTATTGGCTTTTGCCGCCCCTTAGATTAGTTCCCTGTGCCTCTGTCCAGCAGAGCCACTGAAGTGATCCTCAAGGTAAACTTTCTGTTTCCCATCCACTCATCAAGGTTTCTCTTGAAGAGTGTTAGTGAGGAGCTCTGCCTAATGTAGATTGGGATCTTGTTCCAGAGCATGGGAAGTCTCTGGGACAGGAATCTATCCCTCCAGCACGTCCTATTTATTGTTGTGGTGAGGTTTAGATCCATAGAGAGTGTGGCTCGAGGGGATAAGATTTTCTTTAGGTGGAGCATGTCCATCAATTCTGGGTTGGACATGGCCTTGTATGTCAGGCAGACATCACCTCTGAGTAGGCGGTATGCAACCGAGTACAACTGTAGTTTCTTCAGTCGAGCTGCATAGGGCATCTGTTTGAGGCCATTGATCCTCTTGGTGAGATACTTCCGTGGTCTTTCCAGCTGTTGCAGGTGTCTTGCAAGGTACATCTCAAATGGGGCATTGTACTCTAAGATGGGTCTGATGAGTGATGAGCAGAGGGGCACAATGACCTTTTGATCTGGATGCAAACACTTTTGTGATTAGGTGGGCCATGTAGAAGGATTTTCTAACCACTTTGGCAATGTGATTATCAAAGGTGAGATTACTATCTACTTGGGTCCCCAGATCCCTTATTACGTCTTCCGTATTTAGGGGACTACCACCTATGTGGTAGTTTGTGGATACTTTGATTTTTCCAAAGGGAATGACTATGCACATTTTGGCATTTAGCTTGAGGCCATGATTTTGACACCAGGTATCCGTCTCAGTGAGACCCTTTTAGAGGAGGTCTGTGTCAGCTGGAGAGTCAATTATAGCCCCTAGTTAGCAGTCATCTGCGAACTTGGTCAGCCATAGTCCTCCTGTGCTTGTCTGTACCTCTCAGAAGTATACTCTGAACAGGAGAGGTCCTAGGACTGAGCCCTGGGGAATGCCACTTGTAACTGGTTTAGAGTTGGACCTATCTCCCGCAACTCTCACCATGTGGGCTCTGTCCATGAGCCAGTTGGCAACCCATCTTGTGACATAGGGGTTTATGTTCAGGCTGGTGAGCTTGTCTATAATACCAGAATGGAGAATGGTGTCAAAGGCCTTAGTGAGGTCTAGGTAGGCTGTGTGTACCACCTTTCTCTCGTCTATAGCCTTGGCAACTGTCTCAAAGAAGTCCACCAGGTTTAGGAGGCATGATCTGCCCTTAACAAAGCCAAACTGGGTAGGGTCCAGTGTCTGGAGGTTCCCAATGTCTCTGTTAATGAGTTCCATGATGATGCGCTCCATAGCCTTGCAGACCAAGCTAGTCAGGCTTATAGGGCAATAGTTCCTGGGGTCTGTTGTGGCTCCGCCTTTGTGGAGTGGAATAACCATTGCTGTGCGCCACTCTATGGGTATGTAATCTGTGGAGAGGCTGAGTTTGAACGGGGTTAGTTCATCTTTGAGGTTGTGTAGGACGCAGCCTGGGACACTGTCCGGTCCCATTGATGCTGTGTTTTTGGCTTTGGAGAGGGCTGTTTTAACCGGAGTGTCTGTGATTTCAGGGACTCTACATTCTTCTGATATGGTTATGGGCCTTTTTGGGGGTGAGAGGGGGGTGAAGTGTGCGCTGAACCTGTCTGCCAGGATGTTGACGATATCGGTCGGTTCCGTGTATTTTGTGCCATTCTGCACTAACTCCGAGCAGATCTGAGCATTGCCACTTAGATTCTTGTCATAGCTAAAGAATGCCTTGTGGTTATCTTTGGAGTCCTTGGCAATTTTTCTTTCAAAGCTCGCCTTGGATGATTTTATGAAGGATCGTAGTTTCTTGTTGATACTCATCAGGGATGTCTTCCCTTCTTGGGAGTTTACTCTTTTCTGTACTAGTTTCCTCCTTCTATTGTATAGCTTGTTTATGGCAGGGTTCCACCAGACTGGTTTCCTTTTCTTCGAGGAGTGAGTCTTGGTTTTGCTTGTGATGGCACGATCCATGCATTCTTGTAGCTTCCCATAGAATGCATTACTAAAGGATTTTGCAGCTTGGACAGTGTTAACCTTCAGCATGGGGGCTTTGAAACTTTCCACCTTGGTCTTAAGTAATGTGAAGTTTGCTTTTCAGTTTTTCATGGTGGCTTTCTTGTCCAGGGGTGAGGGCAGAATATGGATATCCAAAGTGATTTGTTTATGGTCAGATCTAAAGAGCGAGGGGTTGACATCTGGTGTGTAACACCAGTCGCCAATGTTGATGATGACCAGGTCAAATATGTTGTCACCTCTGGTGCGAGTGTTGACCAGTTGAACCTGGGCGTTTGAGTTTATAAATTCTAGGAAAAGTTGGGCAAAGGAGTTAGTACTTTAGTAGTTCTCCCAGTTAATGTTTGGATAATTGAAATCACCAGATATTAGGGTGTTTGGTCGGACCTTTATTTTTCCCAGTGTTTCCAGAAACATGGAATGGGGGTCCTGGGACATGGTGGGTGATCTGTAGCAAGCTACAATTTGAATTGCAGTTTTGTCCATTGTTAGTTGCACGTGGATGATCTCTGAAGCATTGTGCTGTGCCACCAACCTGGAGGTGTGGGTATCCTTGATAAATATGGATACACCTCTGCCTTTTGTATTTCGGTTTGGGTTCTGTGGCTGAATTGTATGGTATGAGCTGTAGCCTGGTAGTGCTGTGTGCTCTCCGGAGCCTAAAACCAGGTTTCTGTTACTGCACATATATCGATTTTCTCCACACTGAGGAGTGCCTCGAGTGCGTGCATTTTAAGGTTTAGACTTCTGGCATTGAGTAGCATTACCCTCAGTTTTTTGTTACTTGTATATATATATATATATATATATATATATATATATATATATATATATATGTGTGTGTGTGTGTGTGTGTGTATGTGTGTGTGTGTGTATGGATCCCTTTCATATGATTGAACTTTCAAAAGTTTGACTTTCATATGGCAAGACCATATTATCGAACTTTTGAAAGTTCAAATGTTGTTAACGGAGGTCTCCATACAGCGCAGAATGGGAAGATTTCCCTTTTCTGCACTGTAGTGTGATCTCGGAGTTGATATATATTAATAGCAGGGGGTGTGGTGGGATGCAGGCTGGCTTGCCTCCCTGCTTAAAACTTTCAGGTAATTTCTTTTCTTTTGTTTGAATTTTTTTATTAGATGTTTGAACTTCTAAACGTTCGATCATATGGTTTCGGCCATATGAAAGTCGAACATTTGAAAGTTCAACATCTGAAGTAGACCCATATATAGATATATATATATATATATATATATATATATATATATATATATATATATATATATATATATATATATATATATACCACAAAACCGAAAGTTCAAAAACACGAAACTTCTCATGCCCGACAAACCACAATCCCAACAATCAACAAAACAAATACCTTTTCCGAAACACACACACACACAACACAAGCACACCAACAACTTTACAAACCTACACTAAACCTTACATACACAACTATCTATGCACTAACCTTAACCCAAACCCTAACCCTAAGCTCCGTCACTATCGCACACTTACCTTACCCGCACCCTAACCCTAACTCACTTAATCCGCCCCTAACACTTAAGTCCTGCCACTATTGTACACTTACCTTACCCACACCCTAACCCTAACTCACTTAATCTGTCCCTAACCCTTAAGTCCGTCCCTATCGCACACTTACCTTAACATGTCGGTGTTCTCAGTGTCGGGATTTTCAATTTTTGGTCTTCTCTGTTGTCCATCTTCCGGTGTCGGTTATCTTGTTATTGTTCTTCTCAGCTTTCAGCTTGAATCCCGGTTTTGCACTCACACTTTAGCGAAACTATGTATTATTGAAACTGCTAATGAGTGATGTACATATCATCGAACATGTACTTTTGCGTAAGCTGTTCCCCTAGCCTAAAACTTAAATTAAAAACTTAACAAATTACTCTTTTGCAGGAGAGCAAGCCCCACCCCCCCCGCACCTCCCACAGCTCCTCTACTTAAATATACTAACTCAGTGATCACACTACAGTGGGGAAAAGGATGTAATTCCTTACCCCCCCACTGTAATGTACTTCGGAGAACCAGCTTACGCAAATGTACATGTTCAATGTTATGTACTTCGCTCATGTGTAGTTTCGATAATACATACTTTCGCTAAAGTGTGATTGCAAATCCAGGATTCGATGAAGTGTTTTTTCGACATTAAAACATAGACCCGTATATATATATATATATATATATATATATATATATATATATATATATATATCTATATCTGTGTGTGTGTGTATATGTATGTATATATAGGGAAACCTAGTTGTACAGGAACAATAACAGCATATGACATACTCGGACTGTTGTCATAAATACTAATATATATATATATATATATATATAGAGAGAGAGAGAGAGAGAGAGAGAGAAGACACACACAGATATGCACACACACACACACACACACGCACACACACGCACACACATGCACACACACACATATATATATATATATATATATATATATATATATATATATATATATATATATATATATATATACACACACACATAGATCTATGTCGGATGATTGAGTTTTCTGAAACTTGAAATTCATATGGCCTAGATCACATGATCGCATCTCAAAGATCAAAAGAAGCACCAAAAAAAACACAAAAATCTACCTTTTTTACATGTTTATATTCTATTATATATACCAACTACAGGATCAGACTTTAGTGAGGAAAAGGTTAAATTTCCTGATCCGCACCGTATTGCGATTTCCATTCAAAAGCTTCAGGTTTTCAAAAACTCAGTCATATGGTCTCAACCATATGAATTTTGAGTTTCTGAAAAATTGATCAACAGATACAGACATATATATTTATATATATATATATATATATATATATATATATATATATATATATATATATATATATATATATATATATATATGGTTTACTTTGAATTAGTCGAAGGATGTTTACCTGACTAACTTAAGGTCCAAATATTGGGTCGACCTTAACAAATGCGACCTTACAACTCTAGACCTTGTGACAAGTGCTGTGACATAAGTATGGTGAAAATGTCAACCGGTAAACACAAGGATTCATCGTACAACCCAAAGCTGTGGTACATACTATGGATAAGAGCATAACAAGTCCTCTGTGAAGGAATCTCTCACATACCCCCACCAACTATGGAAATGGCAAGGTATGTGTTGTAAACAGTAGTACGAAAGGATAGCTAGAACGTGATAGTAGGTATACCAGACTGACATGAGATGAAATATATTGTCTTATAGCACCAGTTCAGCTGTGAATAAAGATACAGGATTTGTGGCAGGAAACTTGGCGAGATGTACGCTACCATATTTATGGTAAGTGTACACAACTGTACTTTGTCATAGAAAGCTGAGAGATAAATGTAGAGAACAAAGCATCACAACACTGCGTGACAGAGGTCATATGCTAACCAAGAATACAGGCCATTTCCATGGACCAGACACTGTTAAGGCCGCTTTGCAGGAAGTTAGGGAAAGACTGAAATCAAGAGCAGAAACATCAGTTGAAGACCCCTGTAAAGTTGTCAGTGAAATCCTGGCTGAAACTCCGACAGCTGTAGTCAATGTCCTACCAAACACCTTAGCGCTTAAGCAGGTAGTTAGCAGGGTTAGGTGTATAAAAAAGAAAAGCATTGTACCAGATATGGATACTCTAGCAGATCTCAGGCCTGGACACCTACCAATAAAGAATGGGGAATTCCTCATTGAACACACAGGTGCTGGCTGTCCAGCAGGTAATTGTGTAGTCATAACCACAGAAAGTAGTCTAGAGATTATGTGTTATTCTGACTACATTTTACCGGATGGTACACTCCCAATCAGCACATCTGAGTGCAAACATGTGTATATCATCCACTGTAAGTTGGACGTTAGTGGGGTTAGCAAGGTCATACCAGTATTATACGGTATACTGCCATCTGAGTCTGAGGCATGCTATAATATGTTCTGGGACTGTGTCTGTAGTATGTGTACATGATACGATCTCCTCTTAGCACCCAAGCTGGTGATTAGTGATTTTGAGAAAGGTGCGATAAATGCCATTCAAACTCATTTCAACAGCAGTATCACCAAGGGCTGTTGGTTTCACCTGTGCCAGATCATCTGGTGGCAGATTCAGCATTTACATCTGGCAGCACAGTTTGAAAGCTCCATAACATTTGCACTACTCTGTAAGGAAATTCCTGCATTGGCTTTCATCAGTCCTGAACATGTGAAGGGTACACTGAATGATATTGAGGCAGACATGCCTGAAAATGCTAAACCACTATGCAAGTTCTTCATGGAGAATTACGTAATGGGAAGGCCTAGGTGGTATGGTATGCATAGCAACACATTGGAAAGGTTGCCACCATTGTTTGCTGTAAGTTTCTGGAATCAATGCGATACATGTGTTCTAGGGTATCCTAGAAGCCAGAACGCAGCAGACGGATGGCATCAACGTTTGAGGAGTCTACTTGGGAAGCCTAAATTGTACATGCTAGATGTGTTGCATGCAGTGCAACTTGAACAAAACAGGGTGGATGATGTGAAGAGCAGGCTAACCACAGGTATCCCTCCAACCCCTAAATAGCACAAACTTGTAGATAAGGAAGCACGCTTTATGGAACTGTTAGGTAGAAGGGATGACCTTAGTGTTGGGGACTCCTGCATATTATTGCACAACACTGTTCCTTTAATGTGGGTATATGAGCTGTTTATAGAACTGTTAGGTAGAAGAGATGACCTTAGTGTCGGGGACTCCTGCATATTATTGCACAACACAGTACCTTTAATGTGAGTATATGCGCGGTTTATGGAACTGCTAGGTAGAAGGGATGACCTTAGTGTTGGGGACTCCTGCATATTATTGCACAACACTGTACCTTTAATGTGGGTATATGAGCTGTTTATAGAACTGTTAGGTAGAAGGGATGACCTTAGTGTTGGGGACTCCTGCATATTATTGCACAACACTGTACCTTTAATGTGAGTATATGTGCGGTTTATGGAACTGCTAGGTAGAAGGGATGACCTTAGTGTTGGGGACTCCTGCATATTATTGCACAACACTGTTCCTTTAATGTGGGTATATGAGCTGTTTATGGAACTGTTAGGTAGAAGGGGTGACCTTAGTGTCGGGGACTCCTGCATATTATTGCACAACACTGTTAGGTAGAAGGGATGACCTTAGTGTTGGGGACTCCTGCATATTATTGCACACTGTTCCTTTAATGTGGGTTTATGCGCCTTGATGCTCTTTGTGCTGGTATGCGCCATAGGCACAATTAGTAACGTTTACACTTTCTGGTGTTAGCGGCTGCAGCAACCACTGTGTGTAATACAGAACTGGGCGCAGTTTATATTGCCCAATTGTCTTTGTTGCTACAATATGTAGCATTAGACTCTTGCAATGTCCGTCAGTCTGCTGTAGTCAACATTAGCATAATACAACGGGTTTGGTATTCTTTGGCGTTCATTTTCAACGTTTCAACTGGCGACTTCCCAGTAATGCGACGTCTCATCTGGCAATGTTTATTTTCAACCTTCTAAATGTTCGACTGATAGTACTTTGACCATTTCAAGGTAAACCTATAAATATGTATATATATATATATATATATATATATATATATATATATATATATATATATATATATATATAATATATAATATATAATATATAGGTGATATATAGGTAATATATAGGTAATATAGACAGATAATGAGACAGAGTGGAGGTTCTACTGGTATGATACCTATAAGACAGAAAGAAACTAGTCAGGAAACTTCTCAACAGAGCCACAGACCAGCACTATAAAGAGAAAGAGGATGCATTATCTAAGAGGGAAAATAAAGTTGTGTTATGAAGGAGATCGCATCCAGCACATGAATGGGGACTTGTCCCTTTAAGAGATGTTAGTTACCTAGAGGCAAGACAGTCAATTTCAGTTCTTTACCCGCACCTTTTTAACATCATATCAGGGAGAATATGACAGAAAGTGTTGCATCCAGAGCCGTCTGGAAGGTGCCTGTGAAAAGAGAGTTAACACAAGGCCAGTGCGTTTGTCTCTGAGACCAGTGGCTTGAAGGCGCTGCAAATGCCATTACAAGTGCTGCTGACAGAGACTCTGATTTGACTAAGGGCTTTATTTTTGAGAAATTCAGAACCCTAGTGTGAATTTAGGATTGTCAGAACCAAAGTTTTGTTTCAGTTGCACCTGGACTGAGTGTTAATGCTAGAGTGGAAAATAGATTGAATGGTTTGCTATCTATAGCTTACAATGTCACTTTATTTTGCTTGTTGATATAGTTTTGTGCCATTCCCTGGTGAAGTTAATCTATTTTTCCATTTGGTCAACAATATTTTTTATTTTCAAAATGCCATGGTGTGTCTGGTACCTAAAATACAACAATATAGTAGGCTACCAGTGTTTGTCTGGTTAATTTTTCCTTTACAAATCTTTTTTTGTTAAGGCAGTTACACACTGGCCATTTTCCATTGATACTTTTGTCCAAAGGTTATGTATAATTTATACCCATGATATCTGGAGTTGCTAATGTAACAAGCCAGAAAATACCAACTATCTCACATTCAAATGTTTTTCAAAGAGTTTTTTTTTTGTACAGGGCTTTGTAATTACTGTTGCAATGAAGGAATATGCATGCATGAAGACACGTTGCTGTCATATATAGAAACATAATAAGTAAGTCATTCTGCAGTGTAAATTGAAAGCTATGGTAAAGGAGGTGTCTGAGTGGAGTGAAAATGATTTATTGGGCCAGTGTGCCATGGCTATTAAGTATTACTAAGTAATGGACGGAGCAGTGATGCAGAGGTAGTGTTGTCGCCTCATAGCAAGAGGTTCTCCGGTTTGATTCTCGGCTAGGGTGCCTTCTGTGTGGAGTCTGCATGTCATCCCTGCATCCGTGTGGTTTTCCTCCAGGTGCTCCGGTTTCCTCCCATGTTACAAAGACATGTGTCTGGAGCATTTCTCCCCGGGCCTCTGCTGAAAATTGGCTTTGTTCCAAGTCGGACTTTCTGGGTTAACAAATGTTAAATAAATAAATTACAAATGTCATTACCCAGTTGCAGGAACAGGAGTGTTTAATGTCCATTATGAAAAAGCAACACATCAGAAACATTAATAAGAGCAAGGAGGGTCTACTTCATAGGGTCATAAGTTCATAGGGTCATAGGGTCATAGGTTGGTACGAGGCTATCGGCCTTAGGGCCTATTCAACCCTAGCCATAACAATTTCCTTGATATTTCTTCACACAATATTTATTTCCGTGGACCCCTGTTTAGCAGGGCGACTGACATGATCCCCGGGGTGAATTTCCTTTCTCCCATCCAATCATCAAGGTTCCTTTTAAAGAGGGCCAAAGAGGCACTCTGCTTGGCATGTATGGGCAGTCTATTCCAGAGTATGGGGAGTCTCTGGGTCAGGAACCTATCCCTCCAGCATGTTTTGTTCATTGTGATGACAAGGTTTAGATCCCTGGAGCGTGTGGCTCAGAGGGATTGGGATTTCTTTAAGTGGAGCATGTCCAACAGCTCAGGGTTTGACATGGCCTTGTATGTTAAGCAGAGATTTCCTCTGAGTAGACAATATTCCACAGAGTATAGCTGGAGTTTTTTTAGACAGTCAGTATAGGGCATCTGCTTTAGGCCTGTGATTCTTTTAGTGAGGTATTTCTGCAGCCTTTCCAGCTGTTGCAGATGTCTTGTGAGGTGAGATCAAGAATATAACATTAAAAATCATAATAAATATGAGGCAAAGAGTAGATGTCCTTCTGAAACTAGTGTGTTTACTAGTATTCATTTATTTAATTGCTATTTCTTCACCAGGTAAGTGCATTAGTCTGTTGACCCTTTTCTGCCACGACCCAAGTTCAAACAGCAGAAAATACATTATGGTCTTTCAAATTAACAATATTATTTGCAAAATGAATACATAGCAAAATTCAGAACATAATAGTAAGAATGCATACAGAGCGGGTAAGATTAAATGATCCAATCAGAATGCATTCAGGAAAAAAAGATATATAGAAAATGCAAGCTAAGAAATGCATAAAATGTAGTGCAGTGGTACAAATAATCCATAAACTGCTATATGGCTGTAAAATATTTGCATTTAAGATGCCATATTAAGAGGCTGAGTAAAGTTTAATAAATGTATTCTAGTATTAATTATATGAGATGGTAGGTTACCAAAGCAGACACCCAAGCAACCACCACCTCAGAACACAACACCCGCAACACATAGACCTCACAGTCAGACTGTCAAACAGTCACAGCCCTTAAGGCCAAACACAATGCCAGACACACTAGTCATTGGTGACTCCATAGTCAGACACACTGATGTCCCGCTCACCAGACTGAGTAAGGAGAAGGTCACAGTAAGCTGCCTGTCGGGCGCTAGAATCCGCCACATAACGCAAGCACTCAGGTCTCTCAACAGCAGGTACAAATATGACTCAGTCATTGTCCACGCTGGTGTAAACGACCTGAGACATACCTCCTTGGACTACATGAAAAGAGACATTGAGGAGCTCTCTGATTATGTAGCCCAGGCAGGTATGACCCTGACCTTGAGCAGTATCCTACCTTCACCAAGAATGATGCCACAATACAGAGATAAGATGATCAGCTTTAACAATTGGCTTAAACACTGGTGTCATTCAAAGGGGATCCAGTATCTGTCTGCCTGGGATGACATGCTGGACAAGCCACGCTGCCAAGGGACAGCTTGCACCTGTCACCCTGGGATTCGGATATTGGCAAAGGCTCTTGCCACCCCATAGTGCCTTTTTAGGCAAGGCTCAAATTCTAAACCTACCACCCTAGAACACAAAAAGGAAAAAAACTAAGGGTAATGCTGCTCAATGCCAGAAGTCTAAATCTCAAAATGCACGCACTAGAGGCCCTTCTCAGTATGGAGAACATCGATGTCTGTGCTGTGACAGAAACCTGGTTCAAGGCTCCTGAGAGCACCCCAGCTATCAGGTTTTACCTCATATCATGCGTTCCGCCCCAAAATCCGGACAATACCAAGAAAGGAGGGGGTATCCATATTCATCAAGGACACCCACACCTCAAGACTGGTGGCAACGCACGATGCATCGGAGACCATCCAGGTGCAATTAACCATAGGCAAGACTGCTCTGCAAATTGTAGCATGTTACAGGCCACCCTCACAAACTCAGGAAACTCACATGGCCTTCCTGAAAACACTAGAGGGGATAAATGTATCACCAAACACCATCATACTAGGTGACTTCAATTACCCTAATATAGACTGGGAACACTACTCAAGCCCAAACACCCTAGCCCAAAAGTTCCTGGAATTCATAAACTCAAATGCCATGGAACAACTAGTCACCATCCCCACAAGAGGAGATAACATACTTGATCTCATCATCACGAACATGGGAGCACAATGTTCAACACCGGAAGTATACCCCTCACTGGTGAGATCAGATCACAAACAAATCTCGCTGGAGGTCCTCATCCCACCCCCACCTGAAATAAAAAACACCACAGTAAAGAACTTCTCAAAAGCCGACTTCACACTTCTAAAGACTAGTGTGGTCTCCTTTCAGGCCCCCGAGCCGGCGGAAAACAATACTCAAGCCGCTGAATCACTTACAAACGCCTTCTACCAGCACCTGCAGGACTGCATGGATAAGGCAATCCCAAGCAAAACAAAGACTCTTTGTACCAAAGGCAAGCGTCCAGTCTGGTGGACCCCAGCCATAAACAAACTCTACAACAAAAGGAGGAAGCTACTACAAGATAGAGCAAAATCCTTAAAAGGTAAGACACCCTTGATCACTATAAGTAAAAACTAAGAGCTCTCATAAAATCATCCAAAGCAAATTTCGAGAGAAAAATAGCTAAAGACTCAACAGACAATCATAAGGCCTTCTTTAGCTATGTTAGAAACCTAGGAGGAAACTCCCAGATATGCTCAGAACTAGTTCAAAATGATGTGAAGATTACTGATCCTACAGACATTGCCAACATACTGGCTGACAGGTTCAGTGCAAACTTCTCCCCCCCAAAAGGAGAGATATCTATACCAAATGAGTGCAGCCCCCCAAACATCTCCAGCGCCCAAGTGAGAACTGCTCTCTCCAAAGTAAAAAACACAGCATCCATGGGACCCAATGGTGTTCCCGGCTGTGTGCTCCACGAACTCAATGAGGAATTAAACCCACAGCTAGGACAGCTGTTTAATCAAAGTCTTACCTCTGGATACGTACCCAGGAGTGGCGCACTGCAACTGTGGTCCCACTTCACAAAGGCGGTGCCTCCACAGACCCTGGAAATTACCGGCCCATTAGCTTGACAAGCCTTATCTGCAAAGCCATGGAGAGGATCATAATGGACCTCATAAATAAAGACATAGGGAATTTGCAGACTTTGGATCCAACCCAGTTTGGCTTTGTCAAAGGCAGATCATGCCTTTTAAACTTGGTTGACTTTTTCAAAACAGTCACCAAAGCCATTGATGAGGGAAAGGCAGTCCATACAGCCTACCTCGATCTGGCTAAGGCCTTTGATACAATACCCCACTCGGGTATCATTGAAAAACTCATCAGCTTAAATGTTAACCCATACATCACAAGATGGGTTGCAAACTGGCTGAGTGACAGAACCCACAGGGTCAGAGTTGCTGGCGCCATGTCAGACTCAAAGCCTGTCACAAGTGGTGTCCCACAGGGCTCAGTCCTGGGCCCACTCTTGTTTGGCATCTACTTTTCCAAGTACAAGCAAACACAGGAGGGTTATGGCTGACAAAGTTTGCAGATGACTGCAAACTGGGCCATAGTAGAAAACACATCTGACACAGATATCCTTCAGAAGGGTCTCACAGAAACGGATAACTGGTGCCAGAGCCACGGCCTAAAGTTAAATGCCAAAATGCATAGTCATACCCTTCGGGAAAAACAAGGTTACCCTAGCTACCAAATAGGTGGCAATCCACTGAGCACAGAAGAAGTTATCAGGGACCTGGGGACCCAGGTTGATAGTAGTCTGTCATTCGACACCCATGTAGCTAAAGTAGTTAGGAAGTCCTTCTACATTGCCCACCTTATCATGAAGGGATTCTCATCTAGATCAAGGGAGGTCATAGTCTCCCTTTACTCATCACTCATCAGACCAATGATTGAGTACAATGCCCCATTCGGAATGTATCTGACCCGACACTTGCAGCAGCTGGAGAGGCCACAAAAGTTCCTCACCAAAAGGATAAAGGGTCTCAAAATCTGTCCTATGCTGCCCGACTGAAAGAACTCCAGCTCTATTCAGTCGCCTAGTGCTTGCACAGAGGTCACCCTTGCCTAACATACAAGCCCATGTCAAACCCAGATCTGATGAATATGCTTCACCTCAACAAATCTAGATCCATCAGAGCCACAAGGGCGGAAGACTTAAACCTCGACACGGCTATTAATAGGACGTGCTGGAGGGATAGATTCATCACCCAAAGACTCCCTATGCTGTGGAACAAAATCCCGGTACATGTGAGGCAGAGCACCTCGCTGGCCTTGTTCAAGAGAAATCTTGACCAATGGATGGGAGATCGCAGATATACCCCAGGAATTACCTCAGTGTCACTGCTCGACAGAGGCACAGCAAAATAATGGGTATAGTTCCCCATACTAAAGGGGTGGCGTAAGCCACAAAACAATGGGCTAGGCTTATAAATGCCCTCAGGCAGATAGCCTAGTATGAACCTATGAACCTATGAACCTATAGCAGTTGCAGGATGATTCAGTAAAGAGATGCTCTTTAAGGGTATGTTTGAAGCTTTTAATGTCTCTAGATTTTTGATGTCTGTAAGCAGGAGGTTCCAGGTAACATGTCCCAGTCTAGAGAAGCCTCTCTCACCAACATCAGTTTTAAATGGAGGGCATACTGGAGAGAAACCTTTGTCCTGAGTACTTCTAAGTGCATAAAGGTTGTCTAGTAAAGGTAGTTTCACTCAGGGGGCAGTGATCATGTTTTAGAAACTTGCATATTACAATACTTACAACAAAACTGGCCCTGTAAGGGCATTGTTAGCCACTTGGAATTTTTTAGCAAATTGCAATGATGCATCTGCTAATAGAATGACTCTGCAGATTTTATTCTCACCAGTCTGTATTCTGTGAGTACTGTGGTCTGAACGCATAATGAGAAAAGGAAGGCCATATTCAAGTTTAGGTATTAAAATATTTTAGGAATGGAATTGCGAGCAGCAGGTGAAAAGAGTTGACTGATCTTGTGTCATAGCTTTAATTGAGCAAGGACTTTATTAGTTATAAACTCTGCGTGTGCGTTAAAGGAAAGGATAGGGTCAACTACTAGGCCAAGGTATCTATCTCTGGTTGCTTTAAGTATGATGTTCCCATTTAGGTCTGTTCAGAGACTAGGAGGGATACTGAGCAATTTCTGATTGAGTCAAAGACCATGATATTGGGTTAATTAGTAGTTCATTAGAAGTGGACCATCTGCATAACTGAATGAAATTGTCCTGTAACTTGGTTTGAAAGTCAGAGTGGCTAGTACTGACCTGTCATCTGCACAACTCTGTGTTGAAATGTCAGCACTTGAAATGCTGAGTGCCAACAAGCCAGAAAAAAACCTAAACTATGGGAGAAGAGAAAATCGTGAAAATCTCTCTTTTTTTTTTTTGCAGGAGGGCAAGTCCCCTGCACTCCCCAAATGTATATGTAGATCATCTCTGAGACTGCCATAGCATGGAGAAAAGGGAACATTCTGAGAAATGGCTATCTTGGGCTTAGCATATGTAAGTCTGTTCTTTCACCATTCAGTTTACATCTTTTTGGGATTCTCTCTAGGCGGTCCTGACATTTCAAATGGTTACCCATCTGAATGCATTATTAATTGAAGATCTGTTAATGTTAGGGCGAGATAACTGGCAAAGAGAAGAGAAGGGAAGGGAAGTGAAGAGAAGAGGACATAGCAAAGACCCTTGCGTCACACCTGTATTAAGTTTACCAGCAGTAGAGGATGAAACATTGCTATGGACTTGGAAAGTTCTGCCTTTCAGATAGCCAGGAAACCAGCAAATAGTGTTATCTACAAAGCTGAATCTTTTGAGTTTATTGAAAAGAAGGGTATGGCTGACCCCTTCAGAAACCCTTGTCATGTCAACAGAGACCCACAGTAATAAGTCCGTCATTCAGGTTGCAGTAAATATTATCAGTGGCCACTACTAGTGTAGTAAAGGTACTGAAAGCATTGCAAAAGGTATGTCGTGCATCACACAATAGGCTATAGCTGTCAAAGTGCTTTAGTTGCTTGTATAAACATTTTTCAGATATTTTGGTAATAAGCCACAGAATAAAAATACGTCTGTAATGCTTCCGCCTGTTAGGAGAAATAAATTTAGGCAGCAAGATTATAACTGCATGCTTGAATGTTGGTGGCATAGTGCCTGAGGTGAGAGGGAGGTTTAAGATATAGTAAGGGGTTTAGTGATTTTTTTCTACTGCAAGTCTTAGGAAGGTGTGGTGAAGATTGCTGGATTTAGATCCTGAATTGTTGAATTTGACAAGTAGGGACTTGGTCTGTTTTACTTATTTTCAGGGAAGTGAAAGGTCGCTGTATACAGAGTGCAAATCAGCGACAAAGGCTCTTGTTCTTTGTTTTTGGGAGAGTAAGTCAGCTATGGTGGACTACAAAAAATGAGCATAATCATTAGTAAAGATGGAGTAATGATTTAATGTTATTGGTTCATTCCTGATAGCTGAAGATTTATTTAATGTCCCTGATAAGCTTTTTATTTCTTCCCAAAACTGACTGGGCCTCGGCAAGTTTACTTACTTGTTTCTGTCTAAGGTGCAGGACCTCTGCAGTATTTATTCCAATTCTTGGTTATTTCCTTAAACTCAGAAAAGTTTGGTGTAGCTCTGTATTGATGGGGTTCCTTTTCCAGGTCTTCCAGGCTGGATCTCTGGTTTTAGTTTTAATATCCACTGAAAGCCATGGGGGATACTTTGTTCTAAGCCTTCCCAGTGTTAATATTTGTATAATATTTGAAACTGCAAAGTGAAAGGGGTAAATGGTAAAAAAACACAATCAAATAAAATTCAAGAAAGATAATTTAATGGTTGTAGCTACCTACTAGCTGTGAGGTTTGTGATGCCCCTGCACTGGCCCAGTAATCAAGGAGCCGCAATCCTCACCACTGGCAACAGTGGGGGAACGTGCACAATGGCGGGAGGACAAGTACACACACAGTAAAGTGCAATTTCCCTAAAGAGCACACAAAGATCACAGTCAGTCTGGGGCTGGTTTCTCCCTCTTCCTCCAGATCCCCAATAAGACTCCCCACTAGCACAGCTATATGGTTGAGATCTCAGCTGAGTGGCCAAATCAAGATCCCAGTACCCTCTCTGTCCAACTAGTGCTTCATGTCCCTGCCCAAGTAGCTGACACACACACACTCCTTGAGATTTGATGTATATACAAACACACACACCTGGGGAAGGCTGGCACAGGTTTACTAGCTATGCCCTCTTCTGCCCAAACTAAAAGGTAGTTCTGACTGCCACCAGCCAACTCTTATCAGCTACATTAAGGCCCTTAACAAATGGTGTCCTGTCCTACTGTGTAATGTTACTATTAATCCAAATCGTAGTCTGACCAAGAGCAAGGCTATTTAGGAGTGGCCTGTACAGTGTCACCATATAGATATGCAAGTATGCTAAGAGCTTAAATATATCTAAACAGACCAGCCACAATTAAAAAGGTTTAAATATATTTAATAAATAATAAAAGAACAAGACAATACTCAATAAGTAATCAGTTACATCAGAGTTCAAACTCAGAGGAAATATTTAAAACAACATTGCAGGACAGTCTCAAATAAATAAATAAAACATTTAAGCTACACTTTACTATATTCCTATCTGAATCTAAATCATTACTATGCCCTAAAAACTTACTTACAGCAAGGCAAGTGCAGGGGTGAGTGATGAGTGGATGTTGTCAGGTCAAAGACAAATACTAAATATCCCCCTCTCTTTCTCTCAGAGAGATCTTAATTAATAACTGCTGGGTTATCTTGGATGGCATCACTTTTTGTCACCTGACTTTAGTTCCCAAGCTAAACCCCCTTTGTCAGAACCTAACAGAATTTAGCATCTCTCTGTCAAAATACAAAGCCTTCATATGTTTGCAACTGCTAGGAGACATAAAACAATAAAACACTTACAAAACAATGCAGAAGACACCGTAGTTGTAGACATCCTGTCTCCTTGCTGCATTGAAACTAACTTTTATGATGCAATAATAAAACAATTTAATTTAACTATTTTCTCTGATTTTTTTCTCAAGTTAACCTCCTGTGTTCCAGCTTCCATTAAACATATACATCTAAACAGTCACGATAGTGCAGGTACATTCTTGTTCTATTCCAATAGGGCATGCTGTAGTTACATTTTAGTTCAGTACTTTACACACATTTCTTTATAAATCATATCAATATTCACAAATGACATAGAATTATTTGCAAAATTCCCGATAGCTGGGCTGGCAGTGTGACATGTCTCCCCCCTCCCCATAAAAAACTCAAGCTAGTGTTTCAAGTGACCCTTGAGAAACTCTACTTGAGAGGATTGACTATCTGGGAACACCTCACCCAATCCCTGTCTTGAGAGCCCATCTGTGTTTGCATTGCTAACCCCACTGAGGTGCTGCACTGTCATATCATATGCCTGCAACCCTAGGCTCCACCTTAATAGCTTAGCATTTTGCTGGCTGGCTCAATGTTGCCATGTTAAGGGATTGTGGTCTGTAACTACAGTGAATTTCCTTCCATACAGATAAGGCTGAAGTTTCTGAAGTGCCCACACTAAGGCTAGACATTCCTTTTCTACAGCTGCATAGAATTCTTCCCTGGGTTGGAGCCTATGACTGAGATATACCACTGGGTGCTCTTCTCCCTCTGAGGAGACCTGGCTGAGTACAGCCCCCACCTCATGGTTTGAAGCATCCACCTGCACAACAAATTATTTGCTGTAATCTGGACTGGCTAACACAGGGTGTCCTCCCAAAGCTCATTTAAGCTTCTGGAATGCCTGTTCACAAGCTGGGGTCCACACTCCCTTATCTGGCTTGTTTTTCCTTGTCAGGTCTGTGAGGGGAGCAGCTATGGTACTATAATTGAGGACAAACTTTCTGTAGTACCCTGCTGTCCCTAAGAATGCCCTCACCTGCTTTTTGGTAACAGGGGCAGTCCATGCCTGAATGATTTCCACTTTGGCAGGTTCTGGCCTGATCACTCTATGTCCCAGGTAGGAGACCTCTGCCATACCCACCTGACACTTACTGGGCTTAATGGTCAACCCTGTCCTCTGTAGTCTTCCCAGTACCTCCCTGACATGCTGAAGGTGCCCTTGCGAGGAACGGCTGTAGATGGCAGTATCATCTATGTAAGCAAGGGCAAAATCTCCTGTTCCTGCTAGGTTATGATCTATCAGCCTCCAGAAAGTTACTGGGGCATTTTTCATCCCAAAGGGCATCTTCCTGACCTCATACAAGCCAAAAGGAGTCACAAAGGCTACCTCTCTCCAGCACTTGGAGTCAAGGGCACCTCCCAGTAACCCTTGGTAAGATCAATGGTGGTAAGATATATAGCCCCACCAAGCTGCTCTAGGGCTTCCTCTGTCCTAGGCATGGGGGTAAGCTTCTGATTCTGTGTGACTATTTCATTTCCTGTAGTCCACACAGAACCTGGTGCTGCTATCCTTCTTTGGCACCAGCACCACTGGAGAGGCCAGGGACTGCTGAACTCCTGAATTACCCCTAGTTCCAACATTTCCTGTATCTCCTCCCTCAGAGTCTGTTTGACTCTCTCAGACACCCCATAAGGGGCCTGCCTAATAGGCCTTTGGGGTCCTGTATCCACATGGTGCTGCACTAGGTGGGTGCACCCTGGTTTCCCAGTGAAGATGTCCCCAAAATCCTGCAACACTGCAAGGATTTCTTGAAACTGGGTAGGGGATAGCTGCTGGGACATTGCTACCCCTTCCACTGAGGTGTCAGTCCGAGTCTCACTGATGAGATCAGTCACCAGATCCCTCTCTGACTCCTGCTGCCATTCACTGCAAATACTCAGCACTAGGGCCTCCCTATCATGGTAAGGTTTCATCATGTTAACATGGTACAGTTTGTGCCCCTGCCTCCTGCCTAGCAGTACTACCATGTAGTTAACATCACTGACCTTCCTTACTACCTTGTAGGGTCCCTCCCAAGCTGCCTGCAGCTTGTTGTGTCTGACAGGACTGAGAACCATTACCTGCTGCCCTACAGCATACTCTCTAGCTTGAGCATTCCTGTCATATCAGAACTTTTCCTGCTGTTGAGCTTCTGTCAGGTTCTCCTGGGCCAAGCCCATGAGCTCCCTGAGCCTTGTTCTGAGGTTTAGGACATATGCCACAACAGACTCCTTTTGGGATTCACACTCACCCTCCCACTCATCTCGAATTAAATGTAGAGGTCCCCTCGCCCTATGCCCATACAGTAACTCAAAGGGTGAAAAACCTGTGAATTCCTGGGGAGCCTGTCCATAAGTAAACAACAGATGGGGAAAATATTTGTCCCACGTCCTCTTAAACTGGTCTGCAAATGACAGTAGTATGATCTTGAATGTAGAGTTTAATCTTTCCACAAGACCATTAGTCTGGAGGTGGTAGGTGGTGGCCTTTAGATGCATCACCTCACAGTGCTTCCACAGACAAGCTAGCAGGTCTGACATGAAACTGGCACTTCTGTCAGTCAGTATTTCTTTTGGAAAACCTACTCTGCTGAAAATCTCTAACAAACCATTTGCCACTTTTTCTGCCTCAACGGAGAACAGAGCCACCACCACAGGTTATCTGGTAGCATAATCTACTATCACTAGGATATACTTCTTCCCTGTGGAACTTGGGCTACTCAGAGGCCCACAATATCCATAGCTACCCTCTGAAATGGCTCCTCAATCACAGACAAAGGCATCAAAGGAGCTTTGACCTTGTCTTCTGCCTTGCCTACCTTTTGGCACTGCTCACAGGTCTTGCAGTACCCTGTTACATTTCTAGAAATCCCAGACCAATAAAAGTTTTGCATAATATGCCTCTTTGTATGCTTTATACCCATATGACCTGCAAAGAGAATACCATGGGCTATGGCTAGGAGTGCCAGATGGCAGGATCTGGGCACTATCAACTGCTGTATTCTCTCACCCTCTAGCCCTCCCTCAGGGATCCACTCTCTGTACAGTAACCCTTTGTCCCAGTTTACAGATTACTCCTTCCCTTGAAAATCAGGTGCCTCACTAGCTACCTCTCTCAGGCTTTGTAATGTAGGGTCTGAGAGCAGAGCCTGTCTCAACTCTCTCGTGGCAATTCTTCCCAGCTCCCCTTCCACATGAAGTCTCATATCCTCTGACAGCAGTGCCTCACTGTCAGCCTGGGTACTACTACTCACCTCTGCCCTTACAGCCACTCTGTCCAAGGGAACATCAGTACCTACAAGCAGCTGTGTCTCACCTTCAGTCTCACTGCTGCAGGGTAGCTCCCTCCCTGAAGTAACCCCCTCACCAGTCCTGGCTGCAAGTGTGTGATCTGTTTGGGTCTCCCTCAAGCTAGCAGACCCACATGCTTGTCTCCAAGCCTGACTGCATGTAACTGCGTGCACACATGGTACTGTATTATCAAAATCATTCCCTATCAGGACATATCAGGGATATCCTCAAACACACCTACTTGCTTGCTTCCTTTTCCACCCTCCCAGTCAAGGTGAACCCTAGCCAAAGGTATATGGAATGAGGTCCCTCCTAAAGGTCTGACTGGAGCAGACTGCCCAAGCAAGTAGTGCTCCTCTTTAACCATTGCAGGCTTCACAATGGTTAGGTCAGAGGCTGTACCTTTCTTAGCAATGGCCTTTTTCCCATTTACTAAAATAGGATATATCCTCTTGTGGTAGTTTGGTACCCTTGTTGTCTCGAGACAACTTACTGCTGGCATTTTTGTCATTCCCACTTACTGGATCTCCCACCTTTTGTTCCCCACCTTGCCTCTGTGGACATCTGTCTGCTACATAGCTCCACTGGTTGCACTTTTAACCCTTTGTCCTGGACATGTACCTGGACTAGTAGCTTCCCCTACTACTGGTGGACTGTGTTGAGGTGGTCTGGGCTGCCCACCATGGTTTCTCTTAGACCCATGAGAAGCAATGGGTATCCCTTTCCTGTGCAGTGATGCCCTGCTTGTTAGGTATAGGTTTCCCTTCTTCCCCAACTCAACTGTAGTATTCCATTGTCTATGAGCTAACCAGATTTTCACATCCTCAGGCAAAGTGCTAAGGGCTTGATCCCTCACCAGAAGGTCTGACAGCCCTTCAAAAGTGGTGACCGGACATCAATTCAACCACCTATGAAAATAAGTACTTAGTTCAGCAATGTATTCACACAACACACTTTCATCTGCCTTGCATCTATGCTCACACATTTTTTTTTCTATAAGCTTCAGGTGTTACATTAAAACATTGTAAAAGACAGTTTTTTTTACAGTATTATAATTTAAGTAATCAGTATCAGACAATTTATAAATAGCAGTTGCAGCTTTACCATGGACTAAGGGGGTCAGGAACCATACCCAGAGCCCTTAGTCAACTTTATACTGTTTACATACCCTTTCAAACATATGAAAAACACTATCAAAATTACCCCCCCCCCGTAAACTGTGGAAGAAATTTGCAGACCTTTGTTGCTTCTGGGGTTCGGTTACTCACTTCTCCATTACCTCCATGACTCTGACAAAGAGTCAGCATCTCCTTTTCATGTTCCCTCTGCCTCTCATTCTCTTCAGCTTCCAGACATCTAAATCTCACTGCTGCTTCTATTTCCATTTGTTTCTCCTGCTGCAGTCTCTCTACTGATTCTATTTCCAAATGTTTGGCCAACAGTTCAAGTCTCTTTAACTCCAGATGGATTTTTAAGTCCTTTGTGGAAAGGCTAAACTGTTCTTTTTCTGAGAGTTGTACATCTTCAACGTCAGCTTGGTTGTCCTCCTGATTGATGGTCTGCAATGCAGCTGTGCCCAAGGCAACAATCAAGTCTGCTTTAGTCAGGTTAGCATTCACCAGTTCTTTAGCCTGGCACATCTCAGCCAAGTGGCTCCTTATCAGCTTGCCATACAGTTCTGCTGACATGCTTGCCTGCTCTCCCTGACTAACTAAGCTAACAAAAAATAAATAAATAAAACTATTGTGATATGAAACTTTGAATCTCTACCATGTGGCTGCTTGAGAGTACAAACACCTTCCTTAGTGTCCACTGTTTACAGCTACAGGAATTCAATATCCACATCACTGAATCCTAATATGTGAATATTCCACCACTACAAGCTAACTAATATGTGATGTGGCTATCCCACCACTGCCACCAATTAATGTGTGACACCCTGCACTGGCCTAGTAATCAAGGAGCCTCAATCCTCACCAAGGGCAACAGTGGGAGAATGTACACACTGAGAGGATGACAAGCACACACACAATAAAGTGCAATTTCCCTTAAGAGTACGCAAAGATCACAGTCAGTCTGGGGCTGGTTTTTCCCTCTTCCTCCAGATCCCCAATAAGATTCCTCACTGGCACAACTATAGTGTTGAGATCTCGGCTGAGTGGCCAAACCAAGTTCTCCAGTACCCTCTCTGTCCAACCAGTGCTTCATGTCCCTGCCCAAGTAGCTGACACACACACTCCTTGAGATTTGATTTATATACAAACACACACACACACACACACACACACACACACACACACACACACACACACACACACACACACCTGGGAAAGGCTGGCACAAGTTTACTAGCTATGCCCCCTTCTGCCCAGACTATAAGGTAGTTCCAACTACCATCAGCCAACTCTTATCAGCCACATTAAGGCCCTTAACAAAGGGTGTCCAGTCCTATTGTGTAATGTTACTATTAATCCAAATGGTAGTCTGACCAAGAGCAAGGCTATTTAGGAGTGGCCTGTACAGTGTCACCATATAGATATGCAAGTACTCTAAGAGCTTAAATATCTCTAAATAGACCAGTCACAATTAAAAGTTTTAAATATATTTAATAATAAACAACAAAAGAACAAGACAATACTCAGTAAGTAATTAGTTACATCAGATTTCAAAATCATAGGAAATATTTAAAACAACATTGCAGGACAGTCTCAAATAAATAAAGAAAACATCTAAGCTGCACTTTACTATATTTCTATCTGAATCTAAAAGAGTTACTATGCCCTTAAAACTTACTTACAGCATGGCAAGTACAGAGATAAGTGATGAGTGGATGTTGTCAGGTCAAAGACAAATACTAAATGTCCTCTCTCTCCTTCTCTCTCTCTCTCTCTCTCTAAGTTCTTTAATATCAAATATTACTGCTAGGTTAGCTTAGATGACATCACTTTTGGTTATCTGACAGAACTTAGCATCACTCTGTTAAAATACATAGCCTTCAGATATTTGCAACTGCTAGAAGACATAAAACAATAAAACACTTACAAAACAATGCAGAAGGCACCCTAGTTCTAGACATCATGTCTCCTTGCTGCATTGAAGCTAATTTTATGATGCAATAATAAAAACATTTAATTTCAACTATTTTCTCTGAATTATTTTCAAGTTACCTCCTTTTTTCCAGTTTACATTAAACATCTACATCTAATGATCTAAACAGTCACAATAGTGCAGGCACATTCCTGTTCTATTCCAATAGGGCATGCTGTGGTTACATTTTAGCTCAGTACTTTACACACATTTCTGTATAAATCATATAAATATTCACAAATGACATAGAAGTATTTACAAAATTCCTGATAGCTGGGCTGGCAGTGAGACACAGTTGATAGCAGATTTAATAGAAATTAATTACAAATACCCTTTAGGTACAGATAAGGTAGTAACATACCTGACACCAGAGTCTTTCCAAATTCATGAGTTAAGAAAGCTGGCAGTAAGGTTTGAGGGAGATCTAAGGAGCACTTTTCCTTTTTGAAATATGTTTATAGATGAATACTAGGATAATTGCTCTGAACAGCCATCTTCAGCTTAGCCAGTATCCCAAGGTCAAAATCAAATGCTGTACCTTGTGTGTATGACGTGAAGACCTTAACCATTACACCAAACCCACTCCCCATCCCGCTACATCTTGCATAGAGAGTGTAGATCAGGGACATCCTCATCTACAAGATGAAATTTAAAGAAAAGAAAGCCTAATTATAACTGAATATCAAAGTATATATATTGTATATGGATGTAAATCATTGTTATTTTTGTATTTTGCATAATGTTGGTTACTAGTAACTTGAATCTGTTAAAAGTTGTTATGTAACTTTAGCTCATCAATGTATATGAAATATGCGGAGCTTTTCCTCCCCAGGCTTCAACTGAAATTGGGCACTCCTAGACCCAGTGGACTATTCTGGAAAACAAATGCAAGTAAATAAATAAAATGTATGATGCAAAATCTAAAAACATAACCCCTAGCAGGGGCTAGAGTGAAACGTGTCAGAGTAAAAATGCGTGGATGGCAAAAAATGACTGAATTTACATAAAACGCACACATGTGTGTGTGTGTGTGTGTGTGTGTGTGTGTGTGTGTGCGATTATTTATATATATATATGTATGGGTGCACTTCACATTCTCGAAATACTGAAATCTCAAATTTCAGTGTCTCGACACTAAAATATCAAAAGCCCAGTTGTGCAAAAGTCCACAAAACTGAATCCAGAAATGTCGAATCATCGGTTGTGGTGGTGCACTGTGTTAATGGATAGCTAGAGATTCAGGTAAGTGTTTATATTTTAAGGGTTTTCAGTAGGGATTTTAGTATATGTTAGTGTGTTGGAAAGCTGTAGGTGTAGGTTACGGTATGTAGGTAAGAGTGTGAGTGTGTAAGTGTTGAGAATGGTGGTGTTTGTACATATGTGATGTGTGTTTGTGCGAGGGGAATGTAGAGTGTGTAGTGGTGGGTTTAGTGTATTTGTCTTTTTAGTGCAACCTCGGAGTTAGTATATATATATATATATATATATATATATATATATATATATATATAAATATACATGTATATATATATATATATATATATATATATATATATATATATATATATATATATATATATATATAAAAGTAGTGGGGGTGTGGGGGGTCCCCCTGCTTATATGTAGGATAGGTTCATGTATTTGTGTTGTTGTGTTTGTGTGTGTTTTGTTTGTTTGTTGTAGTTTGGGGAGGAAGGTGTATGTGTATGTTTGTTTGTGTGGTGGAGGGTGTATTTAAAAGTCACGATTTTGAATTTCGTGCTTTTGGGGTGTCTGTATGTTGCATTTTCAGCTTTATAGTCTCGAGATAGTAAAATTCAAGATGTCAGTATTTCAAGATTATAAAGTGAATATATATATATATATATATATATATATATATATATATATATATATATATATCTGAATAATAAAGGTGTACCTGCTGAGTATCACTCCATGGATGTGTAAAACAAGTCACTGTTCAAAAGTAATTATTCCAAATAGCTCCGTGAACCACAAAAAAGACTGTACTATCTCAGTACATATAATCGCATAAGCAACAGTTTCACTTAGAAACGACTATTCAGTCCAGAATCCCAAAAAGCATCGAACAAAATGAAGATAAAACGATTTTATTGGGTGAGCGCTTTCGCTTACAGCTTTTTCCAAAGGTTTGCGAAAGCGCTCACCCAATAAAATCATTTTATCTTCGTTTTGTTCGATGCTTTTTGGGATTCTGGACTGAATAGTCATTTCTAAGTGAAACTGTTGCTTATGCGATTATATGTACTGAGATAGTAAAGTCTTTTTTGTGGTTCACGGAGCTATTTGGAATAATTACTTTTGAACAGTGACTTGTTTTACACATCCATGGAGTGATACTCAGCAGGTACACCTTTATTATTCAGATATACTGGCATACCTTACCCTGCTGTTTATCCAGTGTCTGCCAGGGGCTACAATATTCATGAATATATATATATATATATATATATATATATATATATATATATATATATATATATATGAGTCTAGGACTATTCACTGAAAGCACATTTCACTTAAACACATTTCACTGAAAGTTATATATGGCCTTTTCCCCACTGTAGTGCGACCCTGGAGTTAGAATATATAGTAAGGAGGGGGTGTGGGGGGGGGCACTGCCCCCCACACTGGGGGGTGTGGGTGGCATAGACCCCCACCTATTTTAAATATTTTGAACTATATACATGGATACTTGCAAGTTCAATAAATTACTCTTTTCTAAACGTAATATATATCCAAACTATGTGGGGGGCTACTCCCCCTAAACCCCCTCCTTACTATATAGTCTAACTCCAGGGTCGCACTACATTGGGGAAAAGACCATATATATCTTTCAGTGATATGTGTTTCAGTGTATTGTGTTTTCAGTGAATTGTGCTTTCAGTGATTTGTGCACAGTTATTTGACTTTCAGTGAAATGTGCTTTCAGTGAATAGTCCTAGACCCATATATAGATCTAGATATATATATATATATATATATATATATATATGATCTGTCAATATGTTCGGAGTTTCACTACTTCGAATCCCACCTCACCGAGTCCACTTGTTCGAAGTAGTGAAACTTTGGCAGTCGCACTACAGCGCAGAATGGGAATATTCCCTTTTCCCCACTGTTGTGCAATCTCTGAGTTGGTATATTTAAGTAGGGGGGTGTGCAGGGGGGCCTGCCCCCCTGCAAAAACATGTTTTAGTGGGTTTTTTTGGGTAGCCCAGGGAACTAGACTTCAGCAAAAGTGCACTTTCGTTTAAGTAAGAAACAACTAAGAAAAAAATATCACACATCAAAGCACATAGCAATACCTACAAACTATGTCTTAGCCCTGAAATGCTGCCAACAGTCATATCTAAGCACCTGTTTTGCCATTTTCTCTAAACTATGAACCGTAAATGGTAAGCAGAGATAACATACACGTGGTACTGCTCACTCATACTCTGATACATTGTTTCCTAAAACTGAGGCTACTAAAAAGTTAGGTTTCCACTCCTGTAAATCCAAGATCATACAGTTTGGAGGTAAAAAGCTTGGCAGAATAGCCTGCACAGTTCTACACTGTTAACATTAATGGAAACTACAGACAAGGTATGTCTTTCAGAGATAAAATTCCCAAAGATGGCTTCCATAAAATCACCACGAGGACAATTTAAAGCGTGCATTTGCTAAGGAGGATAAGGTTCTGTATCCCCAATTTTTTCTCACTGAACCCCATCAGTGCCTCCTGAGATTCCCATGGAATCACATGACTGATGCCTCAAAGCTTCTGCTATTAATAGTTTATAGTTTTGATAACTGCAAATGACGATGATGTCTTTTAAGTTTAAATGATGTGGAACAGCTTGCTGTTTATAGAGACTTCTGTCTGGTACAGCCGGATACATATTTAGTACAGCTTCCAAATGTAATTATACAAATAATAATGTTCATACTTCTGTGAACATCTCAACAATCATACAACACTAACACAATTGTTTGACTTCTTGTGGAAATTCACAAGTAGATGAATAAAAATGCTGACATTACCTGTGTATCCAAAATGGTGACTGACATACTGTAAGTGCTTTACAAAACATTACAAAAGCCTCATTTACACTCCAGTTTTAAGATTTAAATTCTGACGAATCCATCAAGCCATGCTCAACCCCTTTTCTCATTTTTTGCACATGGGGTCAGGATGTCACTTCAGCAGTGACAATCATCTCGAACCAAGGTTTACACCACCGGGTGTTTAGCCCTTCCACAGTAATTCATTTGTACCACTCACATATTCGCACCTATGGGCAATTTAGAGTGTCCAATCCACATACTGCATGTCTTTGTAATGTGGGAGGAAACCAGAGCACCCAGAGGAAGCCCACATGACTGCAGGGAGGACATGCAGACTCCGTACAGAAGGCACACTAACCAAGAATCGAACCAGAGAACCTCTTACTGTGAGGTGATAACGCTAACCACTGCACCACTGCAGCCAATAAAAACACGATTAATATTAAAAAATGTCTCTTTTTATAGTAAAACTTCCTGTTCTTAAAGCTATAATCATTTGTTTGTACTGTGTTTTTAAGTTGCTTTTTCCAAAACACTCAAGATATAGCTATTCAAAATGAAAATACAACCTACCAAACTTGCTGTGGAAGAAATAAGTTAAGTAACCCAAGTGACTTCTTATTTGGGAAAGGGATATTACTTTACAAATTAGGTGAATTTTAACTTGATGTATGTATAATGGGTTGGGAGGGTGGCCTAATGGTTAAGGTGTTTACCTTACAAACACAAGGTACAGGGTTTGAATCTTACAGGGGATAACTGGCTAGGCTTAAAATGGCTCACAAGGGCAGTTAGCCTAGTACTAATCTATGACCTATGAACCTATAAGTGACTGAGATTTGCTTCCCTGAGTGTCAACTACCTGAATAACAAAATGCTGAGGAATGGAACTCTGATTGCCATTTGCCATGAGAAATCACTGCAAATGTGATTTCTAAGTGCTCACTGGCACTGCCAATGTGATTTCTAAGTGCTCACTGGCACTGCAAATGCGATTTCTAAGTGCTCACTGGCACTGCAAATGTGATTTCTAAGTGCTCACTGGCACTACCAATGTGATTTCTAAGTGCTCACTGGCACTGCCAATGTGATTTCTAAGTGCTCACTGGCACTGCAAATGTGATTTCTAAGTGCTCACTGGCACTGCTAATGTGATTTCTAAGTGCTCACTGGCACTGCCAATGTGATTTCTAAGTGTGCACCAGCACTGCCAGTGTGATTTATAAGTGTGCAACAGTAGTAATTCCCTTGCCTTGGAAAAAGTCTCCATTTTTTGTGTTTGTGTGACTATGGAGCTGGTATGTATAACTTCAGAAGTTGGGGTGGGTTTGTCCCCCCACATAGGAAGGTGCAGGGAGGGCTTGACCCCCATGCAAATACACTTACAGTTTGCTTCAGTTTATACCTTTTTGGCATTTCGGTGATGTGATTCCTTGGTGACTTGTCAATCGAGTTTTCATAGCGGCTGCATTCATCTCATCATAGCAGTTATTCAAAGACCATATGAATCCTAAGAGCAAATCCCTCAGAACTCCAGAATTTTTCAGACTGGGCCTTATTTTGCCTGATATTTTTGCTTTCCCCCCATAAAAATGTTGATTTTTCTGGTAAATTACTGAGGATTAAAGTGAGTCAGTAATGCCACCCATTAGTTTCCCACTTCTTATTGGTCAGAATATGCACAGTGACACAGAATCTGTTGTTCTATTAACTGTTTAAGTGAATTTAAATAAGGTTCAAAAGCCATCTCTGATATTTGGCATTTGCCCCCCCCCCCCCAATTATTGTCAGCTTTGTCCAGAATTCTTGAGTAAATATGTTGAGAGGTATGCCTAAGGTGGTGTTCACAGAAGTAGGGAGTCAGGTTTCAACAACTCACATCCAGTATGTGCTTTCTAAAGTGCACAAGTCAGGCATACTGTACAGTGATCACAGTACTGCAGCTACCCATCAGACATGTAAATAAACAGTCAATACTTCTCACTTTAGTACTATATAATAAAAATAATGCCCATTTGTTAAACAGATAGCCCACTGGACATGGAGTCCCTTATATTATTCAGATGAGACATTGAGCAGAGGCCTCGTCCACCTGAGGTGGTGGAACAGCCAGCCTTATTCAAAGGCCAATTAGAGTCCTTTTCCATAATTACTTAATTGTTTTTAGGGCAAGGAAACTCGGCATCTCTTTGCTCTAAAAAATAAATATTTAAATCTCCTGAGGTGTTCCCGTTTAATGAAAACGCACCCACAACATGGCATGAGTGCTAAGGGCAGGTGCTGCAGCTGATGTGACATTCAAGTCATGTTACACTTGAACGCTGAAGTCCACAGTGTTTATGTGCAACATAAATAATGCTCGGTGTTAGGTACAGTATGAAGAAAGATTATGATATTTCTGTTGGTGGTAGTGTGTCTGTGTATATTTTAGAGGGTCTATATGATAATATCAAAGTATTAAAAGTTTGAATCACTAAACTTCAAACTTTAATGATCAAACCTTTAATACTTTGAATGTCAAAAAAAAACATTTTAAGCCCAATCCAAAAAAAAAAAAAAAAAACGCTCTATGCAAGGGGCAAGCCCCCCTGCACCCCCCATACTCCCCGCTACTTAAATATACCAACTGTGAGATCACACTACAGTGCAGTAAAGGGAAATCTTCCCTTCCCGCACTCTATGATGATCTCCATTCTATGATTTGAGGTTTTAAAACTTTGCTCATTAAAGGACGACCTTTAGTGATTCGAAGTTTTAAACCTTCGAATATATGATAGGAACCCCATTTTAGATGCCAGCAAGGATCAACCAGATATAATGGCAAAAACACATTTTAGAAGGAAGAGAAAACAAAAAACAAAAAAAAAAATAATGAGGTGTGGGGTAAGGCACAATTGAGGGCCAAACCTGGGGACATATTTTATATACCTCTGTAATTTAGCTTAAAAAGTTAATAGGGAAACAGGTTTTGTGCATCAATCTGCATACTCCGTAGATTAAGAAGCATGAAACTGTAAGGTCTGCCATTATTGGCCAACCGTAATCCTCAATGTGATTCGCTGGAATAGGTTCATAGGTTCATAGATTAGTACTAAGCTAACTGCCCTTGCGAGCCATTTTAAGCCTGGCCAATTATCCTTTGTGAGACACAAACCCTGAACCTTGTGCTTGTAAGGCAAACACCTTAACCATTAGGCCACCCTCCCAACCCTTTCCAATAGCTATCAAACATAGAATAGTTTAATATTAATAGAACAATAGAATATCAAACATTTTATGAGGGGCACCACTCCAAAACTATGAAGTGAAATCAGGAAAGCTGACAGGTATGGTGAAAACAATCTGTTTTATATATTTGTATACTTGTGTGTGTGCGTGTGTGTGTATATTCCTCCCACTCCCCCACCAGGTGGCATACACACACATTTCTCTACACACACACACTGATACCCAAGCATAGTAGGACTCTCTACCTGATTCCTCCACCTTCCTCCGTGCCCTTCTTTACTTACCTTTGGAGGCAGGTACTCATAAGTTACGTGTTTATATTAGAATTATCACAGCATGAGTCTCATCCTTTCCGGTTCCCCCATATTTTTAATATTTTTTTTTTTTTTTTTTGCATTTGCACACGATCCCTTTTTGCACACGATCCCTTTTTGCACACAATCCCCTTTATTGCACATGATCCCTTTTTGCACACGATCCCTATTAGTATGCACACGGCACCACAAGGCTATTACTGTCTGACTAATTTACTTTATGTAACTGCGACTGTAATGTTAATGAAAATGCACACAGCACCCTGCCTGTTCACACTTTACTATTGGAAAGGAACTGTTGTTAATTTAAATGGCCTGCTAGAACTAATGTATATAAAGGAAGTGAAAATGGTTGCTCATAGTTATGAACATGCCTTTCTGAAGAAGCCTTGATAATAAATAAGACAAAAGCGTTAAAGTTCTACAAGAGTTGTTGGTGTGATTTACTATTTTTTGAATGCTGTTATTGTCATGAAGTTCATTTCTTAGTTAAAATTTCTTCTCTTCGTTCAATTTTTTTTGACTGCGGTTAATTTTAGTTTTATTTATATATATATATATATATATATATATATATATATATATATATATATATAATATGCACAGACTATGTATTTGCACAGATAAAGTAGCTATAAAACCGCTGGGGATTGTCTGTGATGAAAATTGACTTGCTGCTCTTTGATTATTATTCTGGCTTTGCGATTTGTACGGAGGAACTTGAAGCCAGTTGGAGCTCGGTTGAGATTGGGATTCTGTCAATGAAAGTAACTGCCACTGTTTTTATTTGGTCAGTTTAACAGCCACTATTTGGCTTTGCAAGACTCGTGTGCCCTTATACGATATAAAATAGACTAGTTAACTTGACATGTGACATGCACAAGACATTTATAATTGCTGGAGTAGTCTGTCGCTGAGAACGACTAGCTGCCTGCTGTTGTCTGCTCATTATTTTGTCTTTGCAGGGCGAGTGTGATTTATGTTTAGCAATCTGGAATGCTTTAATGTATGGAACGAACTGTGTGCAGCAAAGAGAAACGCATTATATGGTCATCCTGTTTTATGTTAATCAGATGTCTGAAGTGTATACAGAGTTTCTGAAGCTGCTTGGTTGGGGGTAGTCTGCCTGTAATCTCTCAAAAACAAGGTATAAAATGCATCACAGAACATCCAGTCCTTCTGAGATTCTGGGGGCCTGGTGGCCCTACATCCCAAGGCCTTATAAATAGATTTTGACAGAGGCACAGTAGTGCTTCTGCCCTAATCCCTACCTACTGTAAAACAGGTCCTGCTCAGAGGTGGGCAAAAAAGGTTGCTGTAGCTTGTTTGGGAGGCTGGAATGGGGACAATGTAATTATTTGTTTAATTTTCTACCTAACCTTCTGAGGTATTCATAGGTCACTATATTTTGTGTTAGGCTAGGGACAATGTCATCATAATTTTTGTAATTTTGCTCAAAAACTACAGGGGTGTGCACAGAGGGTCACTGTAGTTGTATAGGAGCAGAGCAGCATATTGTCCCCTACTGGGGAGGGTAACCAGCTGGAAATGTTACTGTGATTGTTATTTTATAACTTTTCTCACAGTCAGATGTCAGATGTATATACAGGTCGGGTGGGTAATAAATCTTGCTGTTCATATATATATATATATATATATATATATATATATATATATATATATATATAAAACAACAACTGTTTGGAAAATGTTATATTTTTTTCTTTTTCATTCCAACCCAACATCAGAATGGTATGCAAATGGTGGCTCTGTTTTAGGTGAGAAGGCATGCTGTATACATGTACGACGGCAGCAGTTTGAATATATGACTGTATCCATCTGTCCTTTTGAAAGATGGTAGTGAGGCAGGTACAATTCTCAAGCGTTTTTCTTCTCAGTTTACTGTTTATTATGAAGTACTATTGGGTCAGCGTTAAACCTTGGATACTACTTACTTTACTTACAACTGAATTTCTTTCCTTAATCATGACTTTTGTTCAGGCAGCCTTAGATCAAAACGTTAAAATGCACCTGAGAGCATGTTAAATCACAAGACCCCTGGCTTAATGCAGTTATTTCCTCCACATGTAATACAGTGTCATCCTGGTTGCTTAGGGTGTGAGGAAAGGATGCAGGAAAAAGCAAAGTTGAAGACTAAGACCACATTTTTGTTCCTTAACTCCTTCAATCCTGAGCAGTTGGATACTAATAAATCCCATTTCTTTATGCATCCAGAGAGCTTTTCTCCAAAATTCTCTTCTGAAATCATACTTGGTAAGATCAGCAATATCTGATAAATGACGCGAGGTACAAAACAATGTAAAACATGAAAGCACTTCAGTAGCCAGTGGGCTACAAGCTGGTGTTCGTATAAAAACTTTGTATGTAGGTACTTAGATTGCCAATTCATGAAAGGAAACTATTGCTTTATTTGTCAAAAATTGCTGGTGTCAGTCAAACAACAGGTTACATCTTCATTCATTAAAAAATACACGCACCCACCCCAGTCTTTACATCATCCAAACACTTTCTTTTATATTCCCCTTTTCTTTAAACACAAAGTCAACCATATTTTGTCTTTAGAAATGACATCATCTGCATATATCAAGACAACTGATATCACCACCTCATTTTTCATGACGTATTTGTAGCATCTTTAATTGTATGAGCTGTGTTAGTCACTGTCACACTCATTACCGATCCAAACAATATCCCACTCATGGCACATCCCTTGTCTTATACCACAATTCATGCATATTTCTTTACTCAGCCACCCAGTCACTAACGCTCTGACCCTGCTATTCTGACATTTACTCTCTCCTAACTTTGTTACCTGTTCCATACTTCTCCATAACATCTCACAAAGCATCATGCCCTACTATATCAAATGCCTTGCTAATATCACCTACCATAAGTTTCACCTTTTCCCTTTTAATTATAACATCATCCATAACCGTTAACAACTCTTGACATCCTTTTCATTTTATACCAAATATACTTTCTTCCGTAATATCCCTCATCCTGCCTTACATTCTTCTCTAGAGTGTTCTCATAACAATGCTATAATCTGCATCATTTAGTGAGGGGGGTCTCCAATTTTATTTTATTCTTCTCATCTTTATTCCATATAATTTTTATTATACAATAAGTGGCCATCAACATCCAAAAAGTAGCACACTGATTGGTCAGCTCAACCAGTGTGCCCGTTGTAAATCCGAGCATATACCAATGGAAGAAGATACAGTCATTCCTACTTTCTTCCATTAATATATTCCATAAAAATTCACTTTTCTTTCACGTAAAAAAAAATAATAATAAACTTACAAAACCTGAGACTTAAAACCAATGACATAGATGCGGCAGGCAAAAATAAATGGATAATCAGGTATGTTATGCAAAACTAGAGAACTGCCCCTGATTAGCCTTTTTTTCTATTTTCTGTCTCTCCTCTACATTCAAAGTCTCCCAGTATCTTTTTTTTAATTAAAAATCCTAATTAAAGCCCTGCAGGCTCACTCCGCTCCCCTACCCTGCCCCCAGTTCTCATCCGCCTCCAGTGCTCCTACATTTATTCACCCAAACCACACCCCTACAATAACCACCAATCATAACATCCCAATCCTTAAAGTGCCAGAACCAACACTTCCAAGTCTCATCTTAGTAAACCAGCTAACTTACCCTTATCTTTACCCTATATACAACCCTGCCATATACACTATATACAACCCTGCCATATACACTATATACAACCCTGCCATATACACTATATACAACCCTGCCATATACACTATATACAACCATGCCATATACACTATATACAACCCTGCCATATACACTATATACAACCCTGCCATATACACTATATACAACCATGCCATATACACTATATACAACCATGCCATATACACTATATACAACCATGCCATATACACTATATACAACCATGCCATATACACTATATACAACCCTGCCATATACACTATATACAACCCTGCCATATACACTATATACAATTCTGCCATAATGTCATTCATATCAACCTCTCCACACCTGAAAATCCTCCTTCTATCTTCCCTCATACCCATTCTTACTGTATCTTATCTACTTACATTTTATGAACATCTCCACCACATAAACCTTTGTTACCCAACAAAGCAAACCTCCTCACCACCATTAGAACATGCTCAAAGCCATTCAAACACACCCAGCACAATAGCCTACCTACCAGCAAAATATCACAGACTGATTCACATCAGATACTACAGGCCAAAAGCTAGGAAATCTCAGTTCCTAACATGTAAACCTCTGCAACTTACACTTAGAATTCAACTCCAATCTTTAATAGATGGAGATATACATCCCAATCCAGGGCCAAACTCTATCCAGTCCAGAGAGACCCATAACACAACCCCCACTAGTACACAACTCCTTACCAGACCTCCCAACTCACTACTGATAGCCCATCTTAACATCAGGAGCATAAATAATAAGGTTGCCCACCTACATGCTCTCATGGATGTGCATTTATTTGATATCCTGTGTCTCACTGAAACTTGGCTCAAACCATCTATACAAAACAATGAATTTATAACTTCTGGAGCATTTCTCCCCGGGCCTCCGCTGAAAACAGGATCTGTGGAACCTAGTCGGACATTCCCAGTCAACAAATGTTAAATAAAAATAAATAACACCAGGGTACAGCATCTTAAGACTAGACCGAAAAGCTAAGAAGGGAGGTGGAGTAGCTATACTATATAAATCTGGATAACAGGTGACCTCTATTGACTCTAAACCCCCTCTAACTAGTAATGAAGAAATACTTATCTCCAAACTTCAACTCAATAACTGTAAATCCATCTATATTATTGCTGTCTACCTTCCCCCAGGGAATAACTTTAACACCCTAGAAAATATCCTAAATTGGCTTTCCACCAATTATCCCCAAGAAACAATAGTACTCGGTGACTTTAATATCAACTGGAAAAGCCGTACTTCTGAACAGCCTTCTACTCATATTAACCAACACGGGTTCCCTCAAACTATTAGCTCCCCCACAAGGACCAATAAACGCAATAACAATGAAAGGACCCTAGATTGGATTCTGATAAATAGACATCACCAAAGTTACAAAGTAGGGACTCTCCCTGAGGATATAAGTGACCATGCACTCACATTCATAATCAGATTTAAGACCGATATCCCTAGCCCAATCACCTATAGAACAATAAGGAGTAACAAAAATTTTAACTCCGACATCTTCCAAACTGAACTTAAAGCATGCAACTGGTCACCCCTCAAAAACTTACCTCTAGAGGAAGCAGTAATCTACTTTAATACTAAATTCTTAAGTATTCTAGACTTCCATGCTCCAAAAAGGAACATTAGAACTAGGAATAAACCTGCCCCCTGGCTCTCAGAAGTGACCAAACAAAAAGTGCTCCTCAGAAATAAAGTCTGGGCCAAGTGGCATACAACTAAAAACCCAGAGGATCACGTAAAGTTCAGACAGCTAAGAAATGATACAAAAAAAGCCATTCTGTCAGACAAAAGAAACTATTACATTCAACTCCAACATACCCAGCAAAACAACCCACAAAAATTCTGGCCAGGGATTAACACACTTTTACACCCAGGCCGTTCTGTCACACCCACCCCAGGAGGTACTGACCATAACAATCCAAAGCAAATTGCCAATACCTTTAACACATTCTTCACTGAGACCATTCAGTCTCTTGCCAATCAGCTAACTCCTGACAGCTCATCTCTGACTTCCTCTACTACTACCTTACCGCCCTCATTTCATCTCCTACCTGTCCCTACATCCCTTATCTGTACCCTTATACTGAAACTCAAACCTACCACCCCCGCAGCTGATCTCCTCCCTGTCCCTACATCCCTTATCCGTACCCTTATACTGAAACTCAAACCTGCCACCACCGCAGCGGATCTCCTTCCTACAGAATATCTGCAAAAAGCTGCAAATGCCATAGCCTACCCTATCTCCATTCTGATTAGCAGAATAATCTTTGAGGGTAGTATTCCATCTATTTGGATGATCGTGCATATTATCCCCCTGCATAAAGGTGGAAACCCTAGGGAATTATCCAACTACAGACCTATTGCTATACTATCTCCACTGGCAAAAATCATAGAGAAATGCATTCATAAGCAACTGTTAAAACACCTAATAGATAACAACTTATTAGCTAACTGCAAACATGGCTTCAGGCCATTTCACAGCACTACTACTGCCCTTGTATCCTTCTCTGACTGTATAAATAAAAATCGCAATAACAACACTCTATCCTCAGCCCTCTTTATTGATCTCTCTAAAGCCTTTGATATGGTTAACCACCAACTTCTCATAAACATACTCAAAAACCTATCATTAGATGCACTGGCTATACAATGGTTTCAATCCTACTTAAACAATAGGCAACAGGCAGTTCTGTGGGATAACAACTTATCTCCTCATCTCCCCATTGCACTCGGTGTCCCCCAAGGTTCTATACTTGGACCTCTTCTATTTTCTATTTTTATCAATGACCTGCATTCTGTAATTCCTCAAGCTACCGTAATACAATACGCAGATGACTCCACATTAATATGCTCAGCCCTGACTCCATCAGACCTTCAGTCCCTCACCCAAAAAGTGTTTAACACAGTAGAGGAATGGTTACTACACCATTGCCTCATCTTGAACCCCATAGGGCTACAGCACTATACTTTACTGTTACATCAAACAATGGAACCATCATATCCCCTGACTCTACCACAAAACTCCTAGGGGTACTAATTGACAATAACCTTAACTTTGATACTCACATTAATAGTACCATAAAAACAGTCAACAAAAAAATAGGCTCCCTCTATAGAATCAAATCCTTTCTTACCCTACTAGCAAGGGCTACTATTGCTCAGACCCACTTAATCTCCACCCTCCTCTACGCCTCCGCTATATATACTAACCTCTCAAAAAACAACTTGAACAAACTGGCTGTCTCCTACAACAATATTGTTCATAGGTTCATAGGTTCATAGGTTCATACTAGGCTATCTGCCCGAGGGCATTTATAAGCCTAGCCCATAGTTTTGTGGCTTACGCCACCCCTTTAGTTTGGAGAAACTATGCCCATTATTTTGCTGTGCCTCTGTCGAGCAGTGACACTGAGGTAACCCCTGGGGTGTATCTGCGATCTCCCATCCATTGGTCAAGATTCCTCTTGAACCAGGCCAGCGAGGTGCTCTGCCTCACATAAACCGGGATTTTGTTCCACAGCATAGGGAGTCTTTGGGTGATGAATCTATCCCTCCAGCACGTCCTATTAATAACCGTGTCGAGGTTTAAGTCTCCGCCCTTGTGGCTCTGAGGGATCTAGATTTTTGAGATGAAGCATGTTCATCAAATCTGGGTTTGACATGGCCTTGTATGTCAGGCATAGGTCACCTCTGAGCAAGCGGTAAGCAACTGAATATAACTGGAGTTCTTTCAGTCGGGCAGCATAAGACAGATTTTTGAGACCCTTTATCCTTTTGGTGAGGAACTTTTGTGGCCTCTCCAGCTGCTGCAAGTGTCGGGTCAGATACATTCGAATGGGGCATTGTACTCGATCATTGGTCTGATGAGTGATGAGTATAGGGAGACTATGACTTCCCTTGATCTAGATGTGAATCCCTTCATGATAAGGTGGGCAATGTAGAAGGTCTTCCTAACTACTTTAGCAATATGAGTGTCGAATGAAAGGCTACTGTCAACCTGGGTTCCAAGGTCCCTAATAACTTCTTCTGTGTTCAGGGGATTGCCACCTATATGGTAGCTAGGGGTAACCTTATTTTTCCCGAAGGGTATGACTATGCATTTCTTGGCATTTAACTTTAGGCCATGGCTCTGGCACCAGTTATCCGTTTCTGTGAGACCCTTCTGAAGGATATCTGTGTCGGATGTGTTTTCAACTACGACGCCCAGTTTGCAGTCATCTGCGAAATTTGTCAGCCATAACCCTCCTGTGTTTGCTTGTACTTCAGAAAAGTAGATGCCAAACAAGAGTGGGCCCAGGACTGAGCCCTGTGGGACACCACTTGTGACAGGCTTTGAGTCTGACATGGCGCCAGCAACTCTGACCCTGTGGGTTCTGTCACTCAGCCAGTTTGCAACCCATCTTGTAATGTATGGGTTTACATTTAAGTTGATGAGTTTTTCAATGATACCCAAGTGAGGTATTGTATCAAAAGCCTTCGCCAGGTCTAGGTAGGCTGTATGGACTGCCTTTCCCTCGTCAATGGCCTTGGTGACTGTTTTGAAAAAGTCAACCAAGTTTAGAAGGCATGATCTGCCTTTGACAAAGCCAAACTGGGTTGGATCCAAAGTCTGCAAGTTCCCTATGTCTTTATTTATGATATCCATTATGATCCTCTCCATGGCTTTGCAGATAAGGCTTGTCAAGCTAATGGGACGGTAATTTCCAGGGTCGGTGGAGGCACCGCCTTTGTGGAGTGGGACCACAGTCACTGTGCGCCACTCCTGGAGTGATCCGGAGGTGAGACTAAGATTAAACAGCTGTCCTAACTGTGGGTTTAATTCCTCGTTGAGTTCATGGAGCACACAGCCGGGGACACCATCAGGTCCCATGGATGCTGTGTTCTTTGCCTTGGAGAGCAATTCTCACCTGGGCGTTAGAGATGTTTGGGGGGCTACAATCATTTGGTATAGATATCTCTCCTTTGGGGGGGGGAGAAGTTTGCACTGAACCTTTCAGCCAGTATGTTGGCAATGTCTGTAGGATCAGTAATCTTCACATCATTTTGAACTAATTCTGAGCATATCTGGAAGTTTCCTCCTAGGTTTCTGACATAGCTAAAGAATGCCTTATGGTTGTCTTTAGAGTCCTTAGCTATTTTTTTCTCAAAATTAGCTTTGGATGATTTTATGAGAGCTCTTAGCTTTTTACTTATAGTGATCAGCGGTGTCTTACCTTTTAAGGATTTTGCTCTATCTTGTAGTAGCTTTCTCCTTTTGTTGTAGTGTTTGTTTATGGCTGGGGTCCACCAGACTGGACGCTTGCCTTTGGTACAAAGAGTCTTTGTTTTGCTTGGGATTGCCTGATCCATGCAGCCCTGCAGGTGCTGGTAGAAGGGATCCATCATATCCCCTGACTCTACCACAAAACTCCTAGGGGTACTATTGTTAGATTTGCAACAGGCTCTACATTCAGAACCCATCCCTGTACTAATTATGAACAACTAGGATGGCTAGAGTTGCCAAATCTACTTCTATTTAAACAATTAACAGTTGCCTACAAAATCCTGTATCAGCCTACTAACACTCCAATTCTTACCAACCTTATCACCCCCTACAACAACCTTAAGACCCTACACTCATCGAATAAAATATTGGTACAAATAGGCAAAACCTACAATAAGGCTGGTGACTCTCTGTTCTCTAATACCGTGGGTAAAACCTGGAACTCTCTCCCCAGTGACCTGACCTCCCTTTCTTCACTAACACAATTTAAAAGCAGGCTGAAAACCTACCTTAAATCCCATTGGTTCTGCCCCGTGTGACCCCAGACTAACTACTCCTGGTATTTTTTATAGACACCTGCTTATTAACTGTATATACTAATTGTATATTGAAAACCATAAAGATAACAGGCCTTATATTTTATTAAAATCTCTTATCAATATCCCTAAAATGTCATGAACACTACATACCTATGTTAACAAATGTTACATGTCATATGATTCTGCAATCAAATGTGTTTTGAAGTGAACATATTTGCTTATATATTAATGTACCCACATCTGCAAAATCTATCATGTATAAAATAGCTTAAATTTGTATTGTACCTGTACCTGTGAAATATTGCTTTTTATATATAAATTTTAGTGTGTTTTCGAGGAGATTTTCTCCCCGGGCCTCTGCTGAAAATGGACATATATCCAGCTGGACTAGCCCGGTCAACAAATGTAAAATAAATAAATCGCATTTACTATGTAACACACCATTCCAGTATCCCTAACATTCTTATGCTTTTAATAATCCTTTTCACATTTACTATATAACACACCATTCCAGTATCCCTAACCTTCTTATGCTTTTAATAATCCTGTTCACATTTACTATATAACACACCATTCCAGTATCCCTAACCTTCTTACGCTTTTAATAATCCTGTTCACATTTACTATATAACACACCATTCCAGTATCCCTAACCTTCTTACGCTTTTAATAATCCTGTTCACATTTACTATATAACACACCATTCCAGTATCCCTAACCTTCTTACGGTTTTAATAATCCTGTTCACATTTACTATATAACACACCATTCCAGTATCCCTAACCTTCTTACGCTTTTAATAATCCTGTTCACATTTACTATATAACACACCATTCCAATATCCCTAACCTTCTTACACTTTTAATAATCCTGTTCACATTTACTATATAACACACCATTCCAGTATCCCTAACCTTCTTACACTTTTAATAATTCTGTTCACATTTACTATATAACACACCATTCCAGTATCCCTAACCTTCTTACGCTTTTAATAATCCTGTTCACATTTACTATATAACACACCATTCCAGTATCCCTAACCTTCTTACGCTTTTAATAATCCTGTTCACATTTACGATTTAACACGCCATTCACATATCCCTAACCTTCTTACAGTTTTAATAATCCTGTTCACATTTACTATATAGGTTCATAGGTTCATAGGTAGGTACTAGGCTATCAGCCCTGGGGCCTGTACAAGCCCAGCCAAAAAGGTATCCTGGCTTTTGCCACCCAAGAAAATTATTTTCCTGTGCCACTGTCGTCCAGAGCCACAGGTGATCCCAGGGTGAATTTCCTATTTCCCATCCAATCATCAAGATTTTTCTTGAAGAGTGCTAATGAGGAGCTTTGTTTGATATAGATAGGTAGTTTATTCCAGAGTATGGGAAGTCTCTGGGACAGGAATCTATCCCTCCAGCATGTTCTGTTTATTGTGGTGACAAGGTTTAGGTCCCTAGAACATGTAGCTCGGAGGGATTGGGAGCATGTCCAACAGCTGTGGGTTTGACATACCTTTGTATGTTAGTCAGAGATCACCTCTGAGTAGGCGATATGTGATGGAGTAAAGCTGGAGTTTTTTTAGATGGTCTGCGTAGGGCATTTGTTTGAGGCCAGTAATCCTCTTTGTGAGGTATTTCTGCGGCCTTTCCAGTTGTTGTAGATGTCTTGTGAGGTACATACCAAAAGGGGAACAATGACCGCTTTTTTTCTGGATGAGAAACCTTTTGTGATGAGGTGTGCCACGTAGAAGAATTTCCTGACTACTGTGGTGATGTGATTATCAAAGGAGAGACTACTGTCCACCTGTTTCCCAAGGTCTCTTATCACACTTTTGGTGTTAAGTATACTACCGCCTATGTTGTATACTGCTCAGACAAGCTCCTTGTGGTCCTGCAGAGTGGTCCTAGCTACAGGGAACTCAGAAAAGCGACTACTTTCTGGATTTAAGTATCTTTGCTTTTTTTCACTTGGAATAGCTTCTGTAGCTTACCCTGAACTAGCTTGAACTGTTTTTTAACTGTTTGCTGCATTATTTTAAAATCTGCACTTAAAGTTACATTTTAGTCGAATTTGATCGAAAGTTTGTTTGTTTGTTTAATTTAACTGTTGAGGCTGCCCACTAACGTGTGCTAGCCTGTGTAACTGATTTATCACTGTTTCTGCATTTTCTGTGTGTTTCTATCAAAAAACAAAAAAACAAAAAAATAATCCTTGTTTTCCTGCCTCTCCTTGACTAGTTTAGACCAGTTTACAGGCATTGCTGTATTCTGGGCTGTGGTGTAGTTCCTGTGTTGTCCATTACCTTACTTGGATAGAAGGAAGTTTCTTTGCTCACCAGTGGGAGTGGGGAGCCTTGAGCAGCCTACCTGTCCCTATAGGAAGTGACCTCAGCACAAGAAGCTGTAGTAATTGGTTGTTTTGGACCATTTCTAGCTCTTTTGTAGTTCACTGTTTAAAATCCGCGTTTGCACGGCTTTGCGCGGTTGTGCACATAGCGCAGCACCAGTTAAACAAGGTTAAACTTCTTCTGGCTTTGCCAGGTCTGCTCTTCATATTTTCCCTTAAGGAAGCTCTACTCTTAGTATGATCAGACTACTCACTATATTATAAGCCTAGCACTTGTTCTCAATACTTCTCTACTAAGTAAGCACTCTCGTACTAAGTAAAGCACTACATCTACTTACCACCCCTGTGAATATCCACTTCCCTTAAAGGTACAGCACTCCCTTATACTGTTCTAGCATGTCGAGTGGTAGATTACTGGCATCCTCTCCAGTTCAGCTGGTCAATCTGGGTATCTTGAGACAATGCTACAATTGTCTCATGTACACAGACAGCCCTCTCCTCCTCCCAACAAACACAAATACATGTGAGAGATGCAACTATATAGCCAAACTGGAGGCTGAACTCTCTCAACTCAGGGCTGGCATGACCAGACAGGAAGAGATGGTAACCACACACACAACAATCCCAGTCTCACATAGACCTACCACAACTGCAAACCAAACACATAAAAACACAAAGACATACTCGGAGGCTCTAATAAAAAACTTACCAAAACAACAGAGGCTCCCAAAGCAGACATCCAAAAATTCACCACCTCAAAACAAAACACATGCAACACATACTTCAGTAAATCAGTGTGTCAACCAATCACAGCCCTTAAGGCCAAACACCATGCCTGATACACTAGTAATAGGTGACTCTATAGTCAGACACACCGATGTCCCACTGAACAGGCTAAACAAGGAGAGGGTGACTGTGAGCTGTCTATCGGGAGCTAGGATCTGCCACATAACACACGCACTCAAGTCACTCCAAAGCAAGTACAAATATGACTCCATCATTGTCCATGCTGGTGTGAATGACCTGAGACGTACCTCCCTGGACTACATGAAAAGAGACATAGAGGAGCTCTCCGATTATGTAGCCCAGGCTGGTATGACCCTGACCCTGAGCAGCATCTTGCCCTCACCAAGAATGATACCACAATACAAAGACAAGATGATCAGCTTTAATAATTGGCTCAAGTACTGGTGTCATTCTAAGGGGATCCAATGTCTGTCTGCCTGGGATGACATGTTGGACAAGCCACGCTGCTTTGCAAGGGATGGCTTACACCTGTCACCACTGGGCTTCCGGATATTGGCTAAGGCTCTTGCCACCCCATAGTGCCTTTTTTAGGCAAGGCTCAAAAGACAAACCCACCTCCTTAGAAAACAAAAATGGAAAAAAACTAAGGGTAACGCTGCTCAATGCCAGAAGTCTAAATCTCAAGATGCAGGCACTTGATGCACTCCTCAGCATGGAGAACATCGACGTCTGTGCAGTAACTGAAACCTGGTTCAAGGCTCCTGAGAGCACACCAGCACTACCAGGCTATACCTCGTATCATGCTTTTCGGCCCCAAAACCCGGCGAACCACAAAGGAGGGGAGTGTCCATATTCATCAAGGACACCCACACCTCCAGGTTAGTAGCAACACATGAAGCATCAGAGACCATACAGGTGCAACTAACCATAGACAAAACTGCTATACAACTGGTAGCATGTTACAGACCACCCTCCCAATCTCATGAACCCCACTCAGCCTTCCTGAAGACATTGGAGGATATGAATGTATCACAACATACCATCATACTGGGAAACTTCAACTACCCAAACATAGATTGGGTACATTATTCTAGCCCTAATACCCTAGCCCAAAGATTCCTGGAATTCATAAATTCAAATGCACTGGAACAACTAGTCACCTCTCCCACTAGGGGAGATAATATACTAGACCTGATCATCACAAACATGGGGACAAAATGCTCCACACCGGAAGTATACCCCTCACTAGTGAGATCTGACCACAAACTAATCACCCTGGATATACATATCCCACCTCCACCCCCAGCACAAAAGACCACAGTGAAAAACTTCTCAAAAGCAGACTTCACTCTTCTTAAGACTGAGATGGTATCCTTTAAGCCCACTGTGCCAGTGGATACCACATCCCACAATGCGAATCCTTCACAAATGCTTTCTATGGACATCTCCAAGAATGCATGGATCATGCAATCCCAAATAAATCCAAGTCCCTCTCCACCAAAGGCAAGCGTCCTGTCTGGTGGACATCAGCCATTAACAAATTGTATAACAAAGAAGGAAGCTACTGCGTCAGAGCAAAATCCCATGAAGGGAAGACATCTCTGATCAACATTAGCAGAAAACTACATTCTCTCATAAAAACATCCAAGGCCAACTTTGAGAGAAAAATCGCTAAGGACACTAAAGATAACCACAAAGCCTTCTTCAGCTATGTTAGAAACCTGAAGGAAACCCTCAGATATGCTCAGAGTTAGTTCACAACAACAACAAATACACTGAACCCACAGATATTGCCAACATTCTGGCTGACAGGTTCAGTGCAAATTTCTCCCCTCTCTCACCCCCAAAAGAAGAAATACTTATCCCAGCTGAATGTAATCTCCCTGTCAACTCAGATGTCCAAGTGAGAACCGCCCTAAACAAAGCTAAAAACACAGCATCAATGGGACCTGACGGTATCCCGGGTTGCATGTTACGTGAACTCCAAGAGGAGCTAAACCCACACATAAAAATGCTATTTAACCTTAGCTTTACTTCGGGATATGTACCTGAACACTGGCGTACAGTAACAGTGGTCCCACTCCAGAAAGGGGGTGCCTCTACAGACCCTGGAAACTACCGCCCCATAAGCTTAACCAGCCTGGTCTGCAAACCTATGGAAAGAATCATTATGGAACTCATAAACAGAGACATAGGGGACCTACAGACACTTGCCCCACCCAGTTCGGCTTTGTAAAGGGCAGATCCTGCCTTTTGAACCTGGTTGACTTTTTCGAAACAGTCACTAGAGCCATTGATGAGGGCAAAGCAGTCCATACAGCCTACCTGGACTTGGCTAAGGCCTTCGACACAATACCCCACTCAGGCATCATAGATAAACTCAACAGCTTAAACATAAACCCTTATGTCACTAGATGGGTTGCAAACTGGCTAAAGGACAGAACCTATAAAGTTAAAATCGCTGGAGCAATGTCAGACTCAAAGCCAGTCACAAGTGGTGTCCCACAGGGATCTGTCCTGGGACCCCTCTTGTTCGGCATTTATTTCTCATATGTTAAAGCAAACATGGGAGGGCTGTGGCTGACAAAGTTCGCAGATGACTGCAAACTAGGCGCCATAGTCGATACACCAGCGGACACATACATCCTACAAAAAGGCCTCACAGAAACAGACAACTGGTGCCGGAGTCACGGCCTTAAACTAAATGCCAAAAAATGTATAGTCATCCCCTTTGGGAAAAACAAAGTACCCACAAATTATCACATAGACAGCAACCCACTGAGTATGGAAAAAGTAATCAGAGACCTAGGGACCCAAGTCGACAGTGACCTCTCATTTGACACCCACGTTGCCAAAGTGGTGAGAAAAACATTCTACCTTGCACACCTAATCATGAAGGGATTCACATCCAGATCCAAGGATGTCATTGTACCCCTATACTCCTCCCTCATCAGACCCATGATTGAGTACAATGCCCCATTTGGTATGTACCTCACCCGGCATTTGCAACAGCTGGAGAGACCACAAAAGTACCTCACCAAGAGGATCAAGGGTCTCCAACATATGTCTATTCTGCCAGACTAAAGAAACTTCAGCTCTATTCAGTAGCATACTGCCTGCTCAGAGGTGATCGCTGCCTGACGTACAAGGCCATGTCCAATCAGGATCTGATGGACCTGCTCCACCTCAAAAAATCCAAATCCATCAGGACCACGAGAGCTAAAGACTTAAACCTCGGCACAAGTATGAATAGGACATGCTGGAGGGATAGATTCATAACCCAGAGGCTTCCCATGCTTTGGAACAAGATCCCAGTTCGTATTAGGCAGAGCCCCTCACTGACTCTCTTCAAGAGAAATCTTGATGAGTGGATGGGAGATCGTAAGTTTACCCCAGGGGTCACATCTGTGTCACTGCTAGACAGGGGCACAGTAAACTAATTCTATTATATAAGGGGACCTTCATTGTGTCGCTACTAGACAGAGGCACAGTATTCTAAATTTATTCTGTACATTTTTTGTACCATTTCACGGGGTGGCAAAAGCCACATCACTATGGCTAGGCTTACAAATGCCCCAGGGCAGATAGCCTAGTACTATACTATGAAACTATGAAACTATGGGTACAGAGTTTTTACCAAAGGGGATGACAATGCACTTTTTGGCATTGAGCTTAAGGCCATGGCTTTGACACCAGGCATCTGTCTCAGTGAGGCCCTTTTGTAGGATGTCCACATCGTTAGGAGTTTTGATTATGGCTCCTAGTTTGCAGTCATCTGCAAACTTCATTAGCCAAAGACCTTCTGTGTTAGCCTGTACTTCAGAGAAGTAGATACCAAACAGAAGAGGGCCCAGGACTGTACCCTGTGGTACTCCACTTGTCACTGGTCTGAAGTCGGATTTGGAGTCTGCTACTTTCACAGTGTGGGTTCTGTCAGTGAGCCAGTTGGCGACCCATCTTGTGACATAGGGATTTATACCTAGTTTAATGAGTTTATCTATAATTCCAGAGTGGGGGATGGTGTTGAAAGCCTTGGCAAGATCTAGATAGGCTGTGTGACCCACCTTACCCTTGTCTACGGCTTTGGTGACTGCTTCAAAGAAGTTTAGCAGGTTTAGGAGACATGATCTGCCTTTTACAAACCCAAACTGGGTGGGGTCCAGAGTTTGGAGATTACCAATGTCTTTGTTTATAAGTTCCATTATGATACATTCCACGGACTTGCAGAATAGGCTCGTCAGGCTAATGGGGCGGTAGTTCCCAGGGTCCATGGTGGCTCCCCCCTTGTGGAGTGGGATAACCGTTACTGTGCACCATTCAGCAGGCACAAGGCCTGAGGTGAGGCTATGATTGAACATGGTACTTAGGTGGGGTGCCAGTTCGTTCTGTAGTTCATGTAGAATGCAGCCTGGGATATTGTCAGCTCCCATGGATGCTGTGTTCTTGGCTTTGGAGAGTGTGGTTTTTACCTGTGCAGCCGTGATTACAGGAACTTTGCATTCTTTTGGTATAGAGATGGGCTCTTTAGGGGGTGAGAGGGGGGTAAAGTTAGCACTGAACCTATCTGCTAGGATGATGGCAATATCAGTTGAGTCTGTATATTTAGTGCCATTGTGCTGTAACTCAGAGCAGATCTGAGTGTTGCCATTAAGATTCTTGACATAGCTATAGAATGCTTTGTGGTTGCCTTTAGAATCAGTGGTGATTTTGTTTTTGTAACTAGCTTTGGAGGATTGTGTCAGGGATCGCAGCTTCTTACTGAGGCTGACCAGGGAGCTCCTCCACTCGTGGGATTTTACTCTCTTTTGCAACAGTTTCTTCCTTCTGTTGTACAGTTTGTTTATGGCAAGGGACCAACAAACTGGCTTCCTTTTTTGGAGGATAGCGTCTTGGTTTTGTTTGGGATAGCACGATCCATGTACGCTTATAAAGTGCAGTTGTGTAGGATTCAGTAGTCGCAACTGTATTGTCCATCTGCATGTGTGTCATGAAGTTCACCACTTCTGTCTTAA